>NW_028245585.1:0-57618 GCF_964263255.1 Lissotriton vulgaris | reverse complement strand
CCTGCAAGAAAAGGGTGCAGCAGGAATGCTATGGTACACTCCTCCATAAACAATGCAGGGTTGAGCACTTACATATAGATTCATCAATGCAACATTCTGCGAATTCCAAATTGCAATATTTACCGAATCGCAATTTAGAATCCGCAGAATGGCATTCATGAAGAAATGCAAGATAAAAATGCGAATCGCAATCGGTCGCAATTGCCGATTGAGATTTGGCTCCAATCGCATAATAATCGCAGAATCGGCCGATTTTTTGATTGAAATTGTGATTTTGCAATTACCGAAATCGCAATTTGCGATCTCGCTAACTACGAGATCGCAAAAACGGGAAGTCGCATTTCGAGCCCAATGATGACATCACAACCAGGAAGTAGGCTGTTCCCTCCCTCATTCAGACCACTGAGCCTGAAAGTGGAAGCAGGACTGGGAAGAGCTCCACAACAGTGAACTTGCAGTCCAACAGCGGGACATCCACAACCTCCAAAATGTCACAGGAAGCAGCAGGGAGCAGTGCCCCAGGGAGGAAGAGGAAGATTAAGTTCTCCGAGCAAGAACTTGAGTTCCTAATGAGAGAGTCTGTAAGGACCATGCACACCTGTTTGGCAAGGACTCCAGGAGGGTGCCAGAGGCTGACAAGCGCCACATCTGGCTGCGCATCCGCGCCAAGGTAAATTCTGCCGGGGTGACCCAGCGGTCAATAGACAATTTGAATAAGAGGTGGTACGACCTCAGAGGGCGTGCCAAAGAGCGAATTGCGGAGAGGCTGGGTGAGCGACTTGCCACCGGTGGAGGAGACCCCACTGCCACACCCAACCCCCACTGGAGGACCTCGTGGAGGATACCCTGACTCCTGAAGCCTGCGTGGGGGTCACCCAGCTGGACTCGTCCCGACCCACCCAACAATCCCAAGGTAAGTGCCATGCGACTGCGAGCCCGTCTCCTAACAATGCCCATAACCCCTGAGCTAGCAATTTGTCAACCCCAGTAATGCAGGCCATGCACACCAGAAATGCCCTATTGCATTGTGGGAGTTGTAGTGTAATAAACAATCCCAGATAGCCCAACACAGGCAGACCTGTCAATTCAAAGTAATTCCAAAAGCCAGTCAGGGAAAGCAGGCCTGCATGCATGTAGCAACATCTCATGTGCAAGCTACATATCATTAATCATGCACCCATTTACATCACAGGTGCAGCAGAGGAGCCCAGCACCGACAGCGAGGCCCTACATATAGATGAGTACCCGGAGGACACCGAGGGTGAGGGCCAACCTGAACCAGGACCATCTCAGCCCCCTGCAGCAGTACCACCACCACCCCCGCATGTGGGCAGGGCCACTCCTGCAGCCACAGGTGCCCAGCAACCACCCCAACCGACACCCACGGCAGTGGTCCAGGCCACACCACCAGCAGCCAGGAGGCAGACGAGGCGCACAGCCACAGTCAGGTCGCAGTCCCGTGGACTGACGCGCCAGCTGCATGACACCGCCACACGCGCAGGCAGGGCTGTCCATGCACGGGATCCTGGCTTGGCCATTGAACGCTGCATGCTTGCGGTACATCTTACGCAGGCACGTCACCTGGCAGTCAAGTCAAGTCAAGTCAAAGAATCTTTATTCGGTGATTAAAAAACACCATAAAAGCACACTCATATTTACATAGTAAAAAGTCATTAAACATTTCAAGGTTCTTTGTACAGTGAGTTTACAAAACATGAATACAATAATGTAGCCATTTTTAACACTTAAAAGTTAGAGTAAAAACATTTCAGTCTTCTCCTCTAGTAAGCCTTATGCGAAGTGCAACCTTAATAAAATTCATAATGCTACACAGTGTTAAGGGTTCCGCAGCTTTCTGTAAGAATACTAATGCCTCCCTGGCGTGGACCAAATTAGCTTTTTTCAAAATGTTTACAAGGTATCTGCGTCTAGGCATTGAGTAAAAGGGGCAGAGTAAAACAAAATGAAGGGAGTCCTGCGGAGACCTGTTGTCGCAGCCGCAGGGCCCCTTCTGTTCTATTGATGTAACAAACCCCGCTGGTGATGCCAACATAAATGGGAGTAGGTTCAATCTGAAGCGGCACATCAAGAACCTATCCTGTGCATTATACATGAGGTACAAGTATGGCTCCATACCTTCCACGCTCTTCACTAGATAATGGGCCCTCACTGTCTTTTTACACCCTTCAGCCTCATCTCTGTGTAGGTTTTTCCGCTCTAGAAAAATTCTCCCTACATGCAGTTTATTTTGGGCTACAATAGTTGCTGGGTGAGAAAAGAGGTTCCCAAAGCCTAGCTCCTCTAGGGTGTTCTTCACATAAAGGAGCCAGGGGATGCTCATACATTTGTCCCTCTTTAGGCAGTCCGATAAGATATCTCTACTAAGTGTCGCATCAGGATTGACCCAGATTTTTAACCAAGCGATAATAGGCCTCAATTTTATTAGGTCTTCTATATATGGTCTCCCTAACTCCCTGTGGGCAATCATATCAGAGTACTCTGTGGTGCCCTCAAGAGTGATTTCAGATATTTATTTTCCTCTCGTTGGATACTAGTGGTGTTGACAAAGCCCCATACTTCTGCCCCATATATTACCTTGGAGCATGATACAGAGCTGTACAGGTTTATCACCTGTTCCGGGGACCATCTTCCTAGCCTCCTGCCATAGCTAGCAATTGCCCCGTTAGATGCAATCATTTTACCACAACGTTCCTCCACCAAGGTATCAAACCGCAGGGCACCATCAAATGTTACACCAAGGTAGGGAAACGTCTTAACCTCTTCCACAATGTGGCTCCCCACCTGGCAGTCATACATCTGCAGCTCACCAATACCGCGCAGCATGTTGGACAGCTGACCGTAGCTGTGCGAGAGAATAACCAGATCCTGGTCTCCCAGCAGGACATCACCCGCCGGCGCCAACGCCAGTTGCTGACCCGCCTGTCCGCCTACACCAGGTCTAATCATATTATTGGCAATGCAACATCTCAACTTTCCCGCCAGTCATTCGCAATGCAGGTGCAAATGGTATAGTGTTGCCAGGACGTCGCCAGGTCGCTGGATCAGGTGACAGCAGCAGTGCTCAGTATGCAGCCAACTGCCCATGGTGAACCAGGGGGTGGTGATGATGCCAGCGAGGGCACGTCAAGCCACAGCAGCATGTCCTTGCCGCCGGTGCCTGAACGCTGCCGCAGCAGCAGGCCCACTGCAGCATCACAGGCCAACACTGCAATTGAGGACAGCGAGAGGTCGACTGGGTGCGTCTGGACGGAGGCGCCACTGACACTTTTCACTCTGCCTGCAGGGCCTTGCAGTATCTGCAAGCAAGCCCTCTGCCCCTGCATGGGGACGTATGACGCAATACTGTTCCCATGTGCACTCATGGACAGAAAAAGCCACATTATTGTGAATGAACAATAAGATTTTATGGTTTAACGTAAATACGACTCATGTCATTATTACATTTGTTATGCATGAGTGCAGTGTTGTGTGAGGGGAATGTGTGCACTAGAAACAGTTAATAGTGATGTGGTTGCGGCGCCTGTGTCCTTCTGCAGGATTCTCCCCGCGTGCATGACGCACATGTGCAGGTGGGCGGTTGTCCCCTTCTGACTCACTGCCAGAGATCTCGACAGGTATCCTGCGCTTGGTAGCAATGTTGTGGAGTATTGCACACACGGCCACGATGCGGCAGCAGACCTCAGGCTCGTATTTGATGGCCCCACCAGTCTTGTGAAGTATGCGGAATCTGCTCTTTAAAAGGCCAAATGTCCTCTCAATACAATTTCTTGTGCGTATGTGTGCAGGATTGTATCGCCGTTGCTGTGGTGTTGCAGGGTTGAGGTATCGGGTGAGGAGGTACTCACGGAGACCGTAGGCGCTGTCACCTAAATGAAAGGAGCAGAGGGTGAGTGCCTGTTCTGCGCAGCTACATGATCACAGTGTACTATATGGGAGCATGTTTTTTTTTTTTAAATATTAATTTTATTCTTAAATTAATTCACTGGGCATGTACAAATTAAAGGACAATTACAATGCGTGACTTTTGCGAAACGCGTATTAAATCTCAGAATTCAGTTAGTCACATTCCTGTTTCCTCTTTAAATTCACGACACAAATAATGTTGCAGCCAAATTTCACTTGGAACGTTCATGCTGCTTTTTCTTCCTGTCTAGATACCCCAATATTGTTTTCAGCCACTTAGCGTCTGGCTCCACACACACCATGTTACCTGACTCTAATGTAATTATGACCTCCACTCTCTGACAATTGATTCCTTTTGGAAAGATTTCAAGACGGGTGTACTTTTGTGGATGAATGAACGCAGATGTCCGTTGTTGGCATCGGCATCTCTGTCCTGCGTAAAGGCCTTCAAGGACTTGCCCAGAACCTTGATAAAGCCACGGGCAGCGACCTGACCTCCTCATCCACCTTCCCCAAAGTGGGGGCATGTGTACTTACCTAGTAGGTGTCCTTTGCCAAAGTCTCACCTGGCCAGTTGGGTGTGAATGCCGCTGTGCCGGATTATGAAGGACTCATGTGTGCTCCCCGGGTATTGTGCCACTCTGTCCATGATGTGAGCCTTAGCGTTGCACACCATCTGGATATTGAGGGAGTGGTAGGACTTGCGGTTGCGGTACATGTATTCCGTTTGTGCTGGTGGGCAGATGTGGATGTGGGTACAGTCAATGCATCCAATTACATGAGGGAAATGCGCAACGTTGTAGAAATGTAGCTTGGTCTCATTCAAGTCCTGTTGGGTGGTGGGGAATGAGATGTAGTGGTGTAGCCTGGTCAACATAGCCTCCAGGAAACTCCTTAGGCAGCGGGACATGGTGCTCTGGGATATCCCCCCTGCAACAGTGACTATCCCCTGGAAGCTTCTGGAGGCCAGTAGGTGCAGGCTGCACAAGACCTGGACATGGGTGGGCACGGCATTGGTCCTCCTTGTTGGGTGCTGCATCAGGGGGTCTAGGTCCCGGATCAGCTTTATGATCATTGGCCCATTCAGGCGGTACTTAGAGTAAATTTGCTCCGCAGTTTGGCCCAGCAGGGTGACCCGCAGGAGGAATATTCGCTCCTGGATCCTGCGTCTGTTCCGTGCTGCAGCCTGGAGCCTACGCAGCCTGACCACCATGTAGAGTCCTGGCATTGTGTGAGTCCTCATGCTACTACTGTGTTTCCTTAAGTGTGTTTGTTCAGCACTGCACCTGTGGCTCGTTAGTTATTTTGCTTTTTTTTTTTCTTAATGGTTACCACCTGCTTTTGGTTCTCCATAAATTGCGCCTCGCAAATAGCGATTTTCAGCTTTTTCGCTAATTGCGAGTTTTCATGAATGGCGTTTGAGAATATTTAGCGAAATCGAAAATAAATTGCAGAATCCATGGATTCTCGCAATTTCCGATTCGCTATGGGGGTTCCTCCAAGATTCTGCGATTTATTTTGCGATTTCGCAATTTTATTTTTGCGAATAGAGGATTCGCAAAAAGAGGATAGAGGATTAGTGTTGAATTAGTATAGTGAAACATGCAAGTAAATTTAAATGTGGTGAACAGATTAATCAGTTATTTAGATTTGGAAGGATTGCAGAAGGATAGAAGAAGAAAAAAAGGTTTGTATTTATATAGTGCTTGTTACCCCATATAGGGTGTTGAAGCACACTAATCCGGAAACCCATAGAGGGTTAGTGGTGAAATACGATGGTGAAATATGAAAGTAATTTGAGTGGTGGATATTAGTCAGTTATTTGGAGTGAGAAGGATAGCGGAAGGATAGAAGGGGAAGAAAGGTTTGCATTCTTATAGCACCTGTTATCCCCTGATGGGTGGTGAAGCGATTTTCTGGTCAGTAGCACGCTACTCCAGAACCCATAAAGGATCAGTGTTGAAAATTAGTATAGTCAAATATGAAGTAATTTGAGTGGTGAATATGTTATTCAGTTATTTGGATAGAGAAGGGTCGGTGGTTGGATAGAAGAGGGAAAGAGGTTTATATAGCGCTTGCTACCCCTGATGGGGTTTTGAAGCACTTTTTTGGTGAGTAGCACGCTACTCCGGAACCCATAAGGATTAATGTTGAATTAGTATGGTGTAATTGCATTTATATAGTCTTACTCCCCCTGACAAGGAGTTGAAGCGACTTTTCGGAGAGTAGCACGCTACTCCGGGTCCCATAGAGGATTAGTGTTGAATTAGTATAGTAAAACATGCAACAAAATTTTAAGTGGTTGATAGGTTAGTCAGTTATAAGTTAGTAAGTTATTTGGATTCAGATTCGGAAAGATAGCAGAATCTTGACGCACGCTACTCCGGAAACCTATCAAGGGTTAGTGCTGAAATAGTATGGTGAATTATGAAAGTAACTTGAGTGGTGGATATTAGTCAGGTATTTGGAGTCAGAAGGGAAGCGGAGTGATAAAAGGGAAGAAAGATTTTCATTCATGTAGCACCTGTTACCCCTGATGGGTGTTGAAGCGCTTTTCTGGCGAGTAGGGCGATACTCTGGAACCCATAAAGGATTAGTGTTGAAACAATGAGTATAGTGAAGTATGAAATAATTTGAGTGGTGGATATGTTATTCAGTTATCAGAATAGAAAAGGGTAGGCTGCGGGATAGAAGAGGGAAAGAGGTTTGTATTTTTATAGCTCTGGCTACTCCTTGATGGGATTTTGAGGCATTTCATTGGCGAGTAGCACGCTACTCTGGAACCCATAAAGGATTAGTGGTGAATTAGTGTAGTGGAATATGGAAATTGAGAAGTAGAGTAGGAGAGAGTCTAGAAGCTTTATTTTGGGGATCATAGTAGTGGTATGGGGTTTGGGATAAAAGAGCGAGTGGAAGTAGAGGATATATTGATATATGTATAGGGTGAGAGATAGGGTAGTGCTTTGGAAATAGTAGTAGAAAGAACTTTGAGATAAGTCAGAAGGTTGTATGTGTTCTCCTTAGGTTTTAGAATGTTTGAGCAATGTAAAATATTATAAGAAAACACCTCATTTACGTTATATACTCATATCATTACGTGGACTGCACACATACTTTGAACACAATATCTTATCAGCCATACAAGACATGGAAAAGAAAAAGGAATATGTTAAATATAACATTTCTAAAGAACAAAGGGAGGCGCTGGCCACATTGAGAAAAGACACTTCAATTGTGATTAAGCTATCGTCATTTGGTCAATAGAAGAGTACAAAAGAGAATGGGGAAGACAGATATTGAATGATTAATTTTATCAAAATGTTTTAGGAGATCCTACAAAGCATATCCTGGAGAGATCGCGGAAATACTAAAACAAGGCTTTGACCAAGGCCTTATTGGGCCTAAGGAATACAAATATTTTAAAAATCTAGGTATACCAGTACTTTATGTACTTCCTATATTGCATAACAATCAGACAGCCCCCCGGACCTCCCATAGTATCTGGATGTGATTCCATGCTGGAAACCATCGCCAAGTATGTAGACGTTTTTAAAGCCTTTATTAAAACAAGGTCCCTCATACTTGAGAGGTACTATGGACTTCATTACCAAGGTGTAAGGTCTGGACTTTTGTTCTCATAATCAGAAACTTGTCACGTTGGATGTGGTTTCATTGTATTATCAAATACAGCAGAAAGATGGACTGGAGGAAATAGAAGATTTTTGGGATACCGGACCTAAACCACACCAGATTCCAACTTAGTATATCATTGATTTGACCAGATTTGCATTGAAAAAGAGTTTTTTTAAATTTGGTGAGGAATTTTACTTCC
This sequence comes from Lissotriton vulgaris, assembly GCF_964263255.1. NCBI lineage: Eukaryota > Metazoa > Chordata > Amphibia > Caudata > Salamandridae > Lissotriton > Lissotriton vulgaris. The sequence continues at coordinate 49,862 of NW_028245585.1, read as the reverse complement.
AAGTAAAAGGGACTGCCATTGGTTGTCCCTTTGCTCCAGTGCAAGCCAAGCTGTCCATCCCAAATTTGAAGAACATTTTGTCTATCAGAACAATCCCTTCCAACATCCAGATGAGTAAGATTCATTGATGACATTTTTTGTGTATGGACAGGATATGAAGAATCATTAAACCAATTTTTGTGCCGGTTGAATGATAGGGCACCTGACATCAAGATCAGTTTGCATAATGATTCCTCCAGAATTACGTTTTTGGGTGCGGAAGTTGTAACAAATGGACAACATAGGACTACATTGCACTCCAAGCCTACTGATTGAAAAAGGCTTTACATTATTCAAGTTATCATCCTCTGAGCCTTTATTATAATTTGCCATTTGGACAATTTCTAAGGATCAGGCAGAACTGTTCAGGTAAACCGGAATATTTGTTCCATGCTAATAATTTGATTGAAAAGTTGAAGGATAGGGGATACCCCAAAAAACTGTTAAAGCATTCAATGAAGCGGGCTTGGTGTACTCCACAGGAAGTGCGTTTGATCAAATAGGATCGCCCAGGACGTGAACGCCTGGTTTTTGTAATAACGTTTTGTACCAAAACTAATCATCTAAAAAGAATCATCACCCAAAATTGCCATCTGATTTCTAAATTGGATCAGTCATTAATTATACCATTATTTGCACTCAAAAAACAGTATAGCATATGGAGTCAAGTTGTCTGTGCATACACTCAGCTACTGAGAGAGCGCAAACTGACCTAAATGTATAAATACATCACACTTACACGTAGTAAGCACAAGTCATGAAGAGAAATGCCATGAGTGCTGATAGTACATGCATCTATATTCTGAAATGTGCAGTTAACTTAGAGATTTAAGTAGAAGTGGAACTAATGCAGAAATGTGTGAAATTATATAACTTTATTAGACGTGATTAATCCTGAATCCATGTCGTGTAGCTGCTAAAATGTAAGATGGCATGCGGTTAAACGTAGAACGTGGTAGGCCTCAGGGCCTGAGCTGGAAGGGATGGGAAAGGTGTTTGTTCTCACGACATGGATTGCACTAATGTCTTTTAGTAGTAGCGTTAATGGGCCATATTTTATAGATGTGTTTACCGAATCATAGAATAGAGTATTAACATGCTATTAATTAATGAAGGATTTGAATGGTATAATCATTATGAGAAATGCTGTAGGCCTGAAATGTTTATAGACATTGATTTACACGTATTGGTCTGTGCCGAGAAATGTTGCAAACTTTGTTGGAAGTCTATGAGAATTGGGATCTTGGCTGCAGATGTCTGTCTGCAAGAGAAAGGGGGGATCCAATTATAAATGAAATGAATAGAGGTTTGTTCAGGAGACGGCACAGACACGGAGGAGGGTTCCGGAATGTTTTAAGGGGTATCAGCGGGCCGGAGAAGAGTCTGAGAAGCAAGGTCAACTCTAACGCACGAGGCCTCAGCATGGAAAAAGCCAGAAGTTACACCACGTGAGGGGCGTCTCACGAGGGGCGTCTCAAATGCTGTTGTATGTTTTGTATTAGGGACAGCACCCCTGGGTGGAGTTAGAGCAGATGCCTGAGGACCCTTTAGAGAGCGGATGGGTAGGCAGAGAGGGGTCATGACTGAAGGACCATAGGTTTTCACCAAGAGACTAAGAGTGGGTGATCTTCCTAGGAAGTCATTCACCGCTGACACCTTTTGATAGGTTGAGACCTTGTTAAGTAGGGATACCATCCAGAGCAGGGTAGGGACAGCCTAACCTGTATTTTCCCTCCAGCATTAAATGACGGAGAGATCTCAATACGTGTCTATGCTTATAGCTTTATTATTCTTAGAACTTGTACTTGTAGTCTTCTTTGCTCGTCTGAGGGTTTTCAGAGAGCACATGTACGTAGTTGGGCCCGTGTATCTTGTGAATCTCATTCTGAGATGCCTGTACTTGCAGCTTATCCTAACTTTATAATAAACCTTTGAAAGCTAGAAGTTGTTTGTGATCTTTCAGAGCGGAGTCCTTTATTGGGTGAACTAACTTGGTAAGAGATGCACTTTCTTCCCTCAATGACAGGCAATAAAGGTTCAGTCGACCAGAACGGGGTTTTAGATCAATAGTGATAAGGTATAGATCAAAATCTCGCCCCCGCAGTTGGTAGCAGAGGATGGTTGCCTTCTTGAGGAAGGTGATCTAGGCCAGGTTAGATTACCCCAAGGCCCCTAGAGATCGATGATCGGAAGAACCGCCCGCCGAAGAAGGTCCGGATGACGTGAGACAGAAAAGCAGCAGTATCGGTCGAGAGTGAGTATAAAGGGTCATGCGTGCTAGATTGCGGTGTTTTTGTATTGTATCTATGTTGTAAATGTCTGGCGGAGTTGAATGCCTGTAGAGTGACTGTGGAACAGGTTGTGAGCGCGCGCAACCGGTGGAAATCTTAAGTTCAAGGAGAGCTTAAGTGGTTCGGGTGTATCGGACATCCAGAGTAATTGTCAACCAGTGCGAAGGGGGTCATGAGGTACCACTGATCACCCGAAAGACCGAGATAGGGGGGACGTAAGAGTGAGTGCGTGAGTAACGGACGCTGGTCGGAGGTTACTGTGTGTGTAAGCAACCTATCAGAGAGACGATAGACATTTCGTCAGTTGTGTTGACAATTACAGATAGACTGTGGACGTACAGTCGAGGGAAGTGACCGCTTGGTCGGAAGTAGTCATTTTTCAGGGTATGAATGGGACGCATGCATGACCGGGTGAAGAGCTGAGAAAGGAGGGGTGCTGCTGCGAAGCGGAGACGAGTGACGTCAGAAGGTGCCGCGCTGGGATTGGCCGGCCGGAGAAAGACCGCGCTGCGATAGGCCAGCCAGCAAAGCCGCGCTAGGATTGGTGGATAGTCATCAGGAAGTAAACAGAGTATTGAGGCTGGAAATTGTGCGTAAAATTATGAAGTGTTTTAAATGGTTGAGAGCGGCGTTTAAAAAAGAGAGGCGGGGATCATATGAAGGGGAAGAAGCCCCGCCGGAGGGTACGCCGGCTCGTTATATGGCGGCAAATGTTGGGCTGCATACAATTTTGTGGATCTCAGAGTGGAGTAAGATTACAGAAGGAAATGAGGAACTGACGTTTCCGAAGTACGGGACGTTCAGATTAGAGGTGCTACACCGATTAAAAGCAGTTATGACCTCAATGAGACCCTTGCCTAGACCGACCCAGTTTGAAGCTCTCAATGCATGGATTAGGGCAGCGCACGAGAAGAACATGAACAGACGACAAGAAAGGGTGAAACGATCGGTAAGGGCAGTGCAGGATGCCAAGTGGGATGCGGATGCTAAAAGATGGAGAGTGCATAACATGGAAGTAAATAAATTGTACCCAGTGTTAGAGATGCCCGGGAACAAAAGCCCCCTAGAAGAAGATGATGAGAGCGAAACAGAGGACAGCCTGATAAACAGATTATTGACAGATAGGCCACCCCCGTATAACAGAGCAGGGGGAGATGTCGAGCATAGTGAAAGGGAGGGGGGCAATGCAGGAGAGCATGGACCGCTTCCCAGTTCCGATTGGGATCCCGCTGCAAAGAAAGAACTGTCCCAGCCTAGTCAGGTGCAGCAGGTAGTCGGGAGGTTTGTGGTACAAAGGGCGCCGGAAACGGAGTGTGCCACATCCTACGCATTGCCAGATGCACTACAGGTACCTGTTACCATAGGTCCTATAGTATCGATTTATGACCCAGAAAGAGACAGAGGGGAGGAACGGGTACGAAGGGACAGAGAAAGAGCAGAGATGGCAAGGAGGAACGATACGATTAACTCCCCAAGTCAGTTGCCGATACCAAGAGAGTGGAGCACCCCAGTACACACAGCAGAGGATCCAGGAGGGGATCCGGGGGGCCATAGATGGCCAGTGGATATGAGGGGATCAGGACGGAAATCCTTTCAGGAGTTAAACGAGTACATGAAGAAGTGGGATGAGGCAGTAGAGGCTCACAAGAGCATCATAGCTGCGGAAGCTGGAAGAGAAAGTCAGGATAGCAGAGCCCGGACTCACTGCGGGGCTGAGGAGAGCAGTCCGGAGTGGGACGGGAGGGAGAAGGATAGTAGGGGAGTCACCCATTGGGCCCGGAGTGGAGGTAGATCAGACCTGGAAAACGGGGGCCCGAGAGCGGGGGGGTGTCTCGCCCAATACACAGTGAAGAAGATAGGAGGACACGGGAGTACAGAGACAGCTTTAAGTGTATCCACTGTGTGCCCGGCAACAGAGAACAGAATGGGAGTTGCGAGGGGCCGCGCCACAGTCCCTGTGATGACGGACATGAGCGCAGTCCAGGGAATATGGGGAACCAAGAAGGGTCATATCAGATACTGAGTGATACTAGACCGAGAGAGAATGGAGAACGGAGGGAGAATAGCAGAGAGTCCTACTGTGAAAAGAGAGAAGAGAGAGAGAATGGGCAAAGTAAGATTGGGGGTAACAGGCCCGTGTTCCATCACCTTCCAAGATCGGATGGCCGAGCATGGGACCTGGAGAGATGGGAGCAAGGGAGAACACTCCTTAACTCTCCCGAACCCAAACGTAGGGCTCGGAGTTGGGATGGGAGAGAAACCTGTGAACCTCCTTCGAAAGAGATATTGCGAGCTGAGATAAAAGCCAAGAGACTCGATGTCGCCAGCTTAAGGTCAGACCTGGATGACATGGTAGATGGTACCCTGCCTTTAGAAAGAATGGAAATGTATGAGCAGGATGAAATACTGTTCATGGCAAAAGACATCACTCGAAAAGCGAGAACAATCCATGAGAAGTTAGTCGAACTAGCAGGCAAATATATGGTGGACCTGTCAAGGACCAAAGCATTACAGGGTAACCACAGGCTACATTATTCAGATCGAGACCTAGATGAGAGGAGAACCATCGGACTGAAAACGCACATAAGGGAACTGATCACTGGAATAAGGACGTGGAGGGCACTAGATAAATGGGAAGAGAGGTGGTCCAAGAAAGGGACCGTCAGGAGAAGCACGCTTGGTATGACACCAGGAGGACTGCAGAGAATAGAGGCATACCCTTTGCGTGAAGTTGCAAATGGGAGCTATGTGCACGTGCCATGGAGTAAGGGAGATTTAGCTGCTTTTACCACCTCCTTTCCCAAATTGCGGGAAAACCCAGTGGAGTGGTATAAGCAAGTTGAGAGATTTGTGAAAATCTCAAAGGTCCTCTGGATAGATCTGAACACGCTGTTTGACATCGTAGTGCCAGGAGATTTGTGGACAGCATGCAAGGTTAGCGCTGAGTGGCCCACAACAGAGCCAGAGAGAGATGCTAAGACTAATGGGCCGTCCGAGACTGTGATGGCAAAATACGAGAGAGTGATGACATGGCTGAAAGAGAAAGTGCCAATGCAAGACATAGATTGGGTCAAAATAGATCGAACTAGACAGGAACCCAAAGAGACAGTTCACGAATACTATGAGAGATTGCTGAAGGCGTTTAAACAGTATAGCGGTCTGGATGTAATGGATCCAAAGGACATAGGGCAATTTGTGTCCAAGTTCGTCCTGGGCCTGAGACCGGATATTAGTTTAATGATTCAGCAACACTTGATTTGTTGGCAAAACAAACCCTTAGATGAGATCCTGAGATATGCCAGATACTGCTGTGATGAGATAGACTCCAAGGCAAAGAAGCTAAAAGAGAAACTGATGGTGGTGCAGATGCAGGCAGCCGGAAAGGGGGGACAGCAGCAACAGCCGCAAGGGACAGGAACTGGGGGAAAGAAACAGTATAGCCAGAACAAGGGCAATGAGGAGAACTCCACCTTTAGACCCAGAATAGACATAGCTGCCTTGAAGAAAACGACTCGGTGTCACCAGTGTAACGAGGTGGGGCATTGGAAAAGCGAGTGTCCCTACAATGTCGAGATAGGGGAACAGGAGGTAGAGGAGGAAGAGGTCCAGAGTGCGCCTAAGGGAGGGGTAACGCAATACCAGGGAAAGATGCTCAAAAGGGGGGGCCCTCCTCCCCGAGCCCAGTTCCCCCAGCCACCCAGAGTAGGGACGATGGGTAAGACATATAGACAGATGCCCCTGTTTGTAGGAGGAGAGGAGTGCTATTATGTAGACCCGCTAACTGGACAGAGAGTGGAAAGGGAGGACTGTACCCTCGGGGCAGCCTTGGAGGTGGATCAAAGGGGACCCTATGTTGAGGCCGAAGTGGCAGGGTGCCCCACGACATTCCTAGTGGACACAGGAGCCACTCGATCCACGATCAGATCAGCCGCAGTTCCAGGCCTGCCCATGTCTGGAGAGACAATACAAGTGGTGGGGGTCGCTAACAGGAGAATGACCAGCCCATTGACTGAACCAGTGCAGGTGAAAATAGGGAAGTATAGCGATGAGCACCAGTTTGTGGTTTGCGATTCTAGCCCTGTATGTCTGCTAGGAAGAGACCTTTTCTGCAAGTTAAATTGTACCATATACTGCACACCACAAGGAGTGGAGGTATTGACTAATGACGATGATGCTGACTTCAAAGTTGCAAATTCCAGAATATGTGTGGAGCTGTATCCCACTCTGACAGTAGATGAGCTCCCCTGGGATCTGAGAGAGACAGTAGCTCCAGAAGTGTGGGATTTCACTGGGGAAGAGATTGGATTGGTCAAGGGGGTGGACCCAGTGAAAATTGTAGTGAAACCGCATGCTGAGTTTCCAAGAACACCCCAATATAAATTGACTCCAGAAACGATTGCAGGCATAAAGCCTGTGATCGAGTCCATGATTAAGCAGGGAATACTGAAAGAAATCGTGGGTAGTCCATGTAACTCCCCGATTATGGGTTTGCAGAAACCAAATGGGAAATTCCGGATAGTACAGGACCTCCGAAAGATTAATAACATAGTTGTTTCATGTTGTCCAGTGGTACCGAATCCATCAGTGATACTGTTTCAGATACCGTTCCAAGCTGAATGGTTCACTATGATTGATCTTTGTCAGGCTTTCTTTTCGATCCCTCTGGACGAAGAGAGCCATTTTCTTTTCGCATTTAAGCTGGAAGGTCGCGTCCTAACATGGTGTCGTATTCCTCAGGGGTATACAGAGAGCCCATCGATCTTCAACCAGCTTCTGAAGAAAAATCTTGAAAGTCTAGTGCTGCCCCAGAGGTCAGTTCTGGTCCAGTACATAGACGACCTACTTGTGGCGTCAGAAACAGAAGAAGCTTGCAGGGAGGACTCCATTGCTTTGCTAAATCACCTAGCTACAAATGGGCACAAGGTGTCCCCGGGAAAGTTGCAGTACTGCCTGACAGAAGTGCAGTACTTGGGACACAGAATTGAGAAAGGCAAACGAAAGGTGTCACCAGACAGGATAGAGGCTATTATGAAGATGAATGCGCCTAAAACACAGAGAGAAGTCAGGATGTTCCTAGGGATGGTGGGGTATTGCCGACAGTGGATCGCGAACTTTTCACTGAAAGCAAAACCCTTGCAGAAACTGACGCACAAGGAGGTGAGCGATCCGGTACCATGGGACAAGGACTGTTTGATGGCGTTCCTACAGCTGCGAGAGGACTTGTGTCGTGCTCCGGCTTTGGGAATGCCTGATTACGATAAACCATTCTTGCTTTATTGTTGTGAGAGAGAGGGTTGCGCGCTGTCTGTGTTAGTCCAAATTCATGGGAATGCCCGTAGACCAGTCGCTTATTTCTCGGCTACTTTAGACCCAGTAGCCGCAGCGTTGCCCGGATGTCTCAAATCCGTTGCCGCAACAGGTGTCAGCATCGAGAGGTGTGAGAATATTGTCATGGGGCATCCGTTAGAGGTGTACGTGCCCCATTCTGTTGAACTGTTAATGACCAGGACCAAAACACAGCATCTGACCAACAGTAGGCTCACGCGCTATGAGCAAGTTATTCTTGCTGCAGAGAACGTGACCCTCAGGAGATGCTCTGTTTTGAATCCTGCTACCTTGATGCCACTCCCAAATGATATCGATGATGATGATGAATGTACAGACCATGACTGCCTCGATGTGACTGAACTATGCACCAAACCTAGACCCGACATCGTAGATGAGCCACTGACTGACCCAGACGAAATTTTCTTTGTCGATGGCTCATGTGTAAGAGACGAAGTTGGGCAGTTGAGGGCAGCTTACGCTGTTTGTACAATTACTGGAGTTGTGGAAGCTGGATGCCTGGAAGGAGTACACTCCGCTCAGGTAGCCGAGATTATTGCCTTAACGCGTGCTTGCCTGGCAAGCAATCAAATTCGAGTCACCATATACACCGACAGCCAATATGGTTACGGGGTAGTTCATGATTACGGGCAGTTGTGGTCTCAAAGAGGTTTCATGACCTCTTCAGGCTCTCCCATTCGCAATGGAGAGTTTGTGCGCTTGTTGTTAGAAGCGTTGCAATGTCCAGCAGGTATCGCAGTTGTGAAGTGCACCGCACATACCAGAAACATGGACTTCGTGTCACAAGGCAATAGATATGCCGACGAAGTCGCGCGGTATTGCGCGGAACAAGGGTACTCTTTCACAGAGGTGGAAGTGGGTGGAATAAATGTAAGAACTGAATTAGCTATGATACTAGAAACTGTTGACTCTTGGGACGAACTAAAGTGCATGCAAGAAAATGCTCCTGATTTTGAAAAACAAACATGGGAAAAGGCAGTGGGTGAGGCCCATTTCTGGGTCTCAGCAGATGGCAGAGCAGTGTTACCCAATGAGATGGTGAGCCCAATGGCTAGACAAATCCATGGTCCCGTACACCTAGGGAGAGACGCTATGCTGAGAGTATTTAGGCAGACCTGGTACAATCCTAAATTCAGAGTAGCAGCCGAAGCAGTGTGCCAGCGTTGTGTGACCTGTCAGCAGTTGAATGTAGGGAAAAAGACACCAGTTGCACTGAGCCACATAGGGAGGTCAGGGGGTCCATTCAACCGCATGCAGTTGGATTTTATCGAACTGCCAAGGTGCAACCGCCTCCGTTATGTCCTGGTGGTTGTTTGCGTATTCTCCAGATGGGTTGAGGCATACCCTACACGTAGATGCGACACCCTCACAGTAGCCAAGTTACTGCTTAGGGAGCTCATTCCGCGCTTCGGGGTACCGGCCTCTTTGGAATCAGATAGGGGAACGCATTTCAACAGCGAGCTTGTGAAGATGATTTGTGCGGCTCTGAACATAGATCAGAAATTGCATTGCAGTTACCGACCAGAAGCCTCAGGAATTGTGGAGCAGATCAATAGCACTATTAAGGCCAGGATTGCAAAAGTGTGTTCATCAACGTCCTTGAGTTGGCCTGACGCTCTGCCATTGGTCCTTATGAGCCTCCGTAGTACCCCAGACAGAAGAACGGGGCTGTCACCTCATGAGGTGTTGATGGGGAGAGCAATGAGGTTGCCATCTGTCCCAACTGCCGCACTGTTAAACATCACAGATGATATGATCCTGGACTATTGTAAGGGGCTGTCTGACGCCATTCATTCTGTGTCCCTTCAGGTGCAGGCTGCCGAGGTTCCATCGTGCCAGGACCTGTGCCATGACCTGTGCCCTGGAGACTGGGTGCTTGTACGAAAGCACGTGAGAAGAAGCTGCCTGGATGTTCGTTGGCGTGGGCCCTTCCAGATCATCCTGATCACGAACACCGCAGTAAAGGTGGGAGGCCTGCCCAATTGGATCCACGCGTCGCATACGCGGAGGGTTCCAGCACCTCTGGAAGAAACAGCTCCTCTCTCGGATAGACGTCCAGGTGCGGACCGAGAAGCCATAGAGGGGGCCAGCCAAGCTGTAGAGGTGCCAGAAGAGGCGGGGAACGAGTCTGACCAAGCTGAGGACGGTCAGTACAACAGCGAAACGGACGACGCTACTGAAGGAGAAAGTAGCTGGGAGTACGAGTCAGACACTGACCGGTCTGACAGAGGGTGCGAACAGACCAGAAGAAGAAGGAGTAGAAGGGTACGTGGAGAAGCTAATTGGCCGCAAAGAAGGAGCTCCAGCCTGAGGTCAACTCCAGAGAGAACCCTTCCTCCGATATCAGAGGACTCAGACCCGGAAGAAGGTGCTCAGGGCGCTGAAGCACCGGACTTGAGAAGGTCAAGAAGAGTGCGTGTGCCTAGCAGAAGATACTCCACCCCTGAGTGGACATATCTGGCGACAAATGTCTTTGGAACAGGAGACAGGGAGGATACGAGCGGTGGTGGTGTCCAGCTCTGAGCCCATCATCACAGTGGAAGTACAACTGTTGGTACCCGGAGTCGAAGCAGAAGGGTCACTAACTTTCATACTCCCCAGCCCTCCCCGCCTCAGCAAGTTAAAGCACATGTTTTTCACAGAATTACAATTCCCCGACTTTGGTACAAAGATAACAAGCCATGAAGAGCACATTCTTCGTTTGGAAATATTGAACTATGCTGTCAAAGCTGCAGGCACAAGCCTGATTGTAGATGCTTAGAGACTTTGTAAATAAATCAAGAAAAAGAAGATTACCTAGCGCCCAGGAAGCAGAGAATCTTAGGGACCTTCCTTTGAGTTGACGGAGAAGGGCTAGGGTTGTCTGTATTGAACTGTTAAAGGACTTTTTGCGAAGAAGGTTGTCAGCTTCCAGTTGTGTGGTTCTAAGGACAAAAGGAGTAAAAGAGACTGTAAAGGAACGAGAAGAAAAGAACTTTGTGCTGAGATAAGAGAGAGCCATACTGTCTGACGAAATGGAAGCCGGCACCCCGAACCGCAGAGCCAAATGTATAATAGGCACACTAATAGTAGGAGTGATAATTTTAATAGTTTTAGTAGTCACAGTTTCCTATGTAAAGGGACATGAGGAAGAGGCAAAGGTAACCGATGTGAAATCTGTAGTGACACCTAAACCCACCGTTGCTGGTGAGAAAGGGGAAAACATTCCAGAGAAAGCGTTATTAGCTGCAGAAGCTCGCAGGTTACACGTAGATGAGTCCCAAGGCGACTTTAGGTCAAATGCTTATGCTAAACTTTTGTATGAATACGTGGATGCCATGGAGGTCAAGGACTGCTATGTCTGCATGCAGTTGCCGGCGTCTGTAGATGAAGGCATTCGATATCATCACCTCCCGCTGACATATGGCATTACATGTAGCTTATTGCTTAGTATATTTTATGGGAGGGATAGTTTTGAATACTATTTCTCCAATTATGATTCAGTGTTACCAGAAGTCCCAAATTATAAGCAAATGAACACATGGGACTACTGGAAGAGTGAAGACAGATTGGCCAAGTTTTTCATTCCTTGGATTACCTTAGATACTTCACATGCCCGCAGAAACAATCTGACATGCAAGGTGTCAGAAGTCGAGAAGAAGTTCATAGGGCAGGTGGATGATCGATACAGGAGACAAAAGATTTTGAAAAAATCAGGACAATGGAAAACAGATTGGACCGAGGAAGAGAAGGCACACAAGAGAAAGGGTAGTAGTGGTCCAATAGCTTTAGATAGAACGCAGAGAGGAAAGCTATGTCTTCACCGAGCCAAAACGTATTATGAAAATGTATACGTGGGAGAAGTTAGCTGTGAACATGCTTTCAATCTAGAATATTATACTAAGGATTTCCTAAAGGGAATGCAAGTGATTCCAAATGTATATTTTGTATGTGGAAGAAATGCCTACGTGAGACTACCTGATAACTGGTACGGATCATGTTACTTGGCAATTATCTTCCCCAAAATATATCATGCCCAAGACTTAGAGATCATCGAGGGCAAGGCATCATCGAGAGGAAGGAGAGATATAGGGGATGCAGAAATGGTTGGAGACGTATTTGGAGCTGTGTTCCCTCTTTTGGGACTAATCCTTAATGATGTCAAAATTAGACGACTGGCAACAGTCGTAGACAGGTTGTCTGCCAGCACTGCTCAGTCCTTAATGCTGGTGGAAGGAGAGATGCAATCGATAAGGGCCATGGTTCTTCAAAACCGCCTTGCATTGGACGTCCTGCTAGCAAAAGAGGGCGGAGTCTGTAAGGCTTTGAAGGTCCAGGAATGTTGCACTTACATTCCAGACAATTCCAAACCCCTTGAGAAAGTTATTATGAATATAACTGATATTCACAAGGAGATCGAAGATCTAAGTAGAGAAAATGTTTGGGAAAAAGTGGGCCATGGAATGAGTGAAGCTGGAGGTTGGCTCACCACATTAGGCAAAAGCTTCGTGTGGTATATACTGAAACCCATCATCATAATATTGATCTGTGGGATCGTGTTGTGGGGATTGGTGAGGGTATTCAAATGGTATAGAGCAAGGAGGTTGGAAAGGGCCCAGAGAGAACAGCTGCAGAGATTAGCTGCCATACAAGATAATCAGTACAGGAGTCTGAGGGCTCTGGAAACGCAGAAACGAGGTACACTAGCAATCACTGCAGTTTAAGTGTTAGTGATGACCCCGAGAGGTCATCAAAGGGGGGAACTAAGAGAACGCAAACTGACCTAAATGTATAAATACATCACACTTACACGTAGTAAGCACAAGTCATGAAGAGAAATGCCATGAGTGCTGATAGTACATGCATCTATATTCTGAAATGTGCAGTTAACTTAGAGATTTAAGTAGAAGTGGAACTAATGCAGAAATGTGTGAAATTATATAACTTTATTAGACGTGATTAATCCTGAATCCATGTCGTGTAGCTGCTAAAATGTAAGATGGCATGCGGTTAAACGTAGAACGTGGTAGGCCTCAGGGCCTGAGCTGGAAGGGATGGGAAAGGTGTTTGTTCTCACGACATGGATTGCACTAATGTCTTTTAGTAGTAGCGTTAATGGGCCATATTTTATAGATGTGTTTACCGAATCATAGAATAGAGTATTAACATGCTATTAATTAATGAAGGATTTGAATGGTATAATCATTATGAGAAATGCTGTAGGCCTGAAATGTTTATAGACATTGATTTACACGTATTGGTCTGTGCCGAGAAATGTTGCAAACTTTGTTGGAAGTCTATGAGAATTGGGATCTTGGCTGCAGATGTCTGTCTGCAAGAGAAAGGGGGGATCCAATTATAAATGAAATGAATAGAGGTTTGTTCAGGAGACGGCACAGACACGGAGGAGGGTTCCGGAATGTTTTAAGGGGTATCAGCGGGCCGGAGAAGAGTCTGAGAAGCAAGGTCAACTCTAACGCACGAGGCCTCAGCATGGAAAAAGCCAGAAGTTACACCACGTGAGGGGCGTCTCACGAGGGGCGTCTCAAATGCTGTTGTATGTTTTGTATTAGGGACAGCACCCCTGGGTGGAGTTAGAGCAGATGCCTGAGGACCCTTTAGAGAGCGGATGGGTAGGCAGAGAGGGGTCATGACTGAAGGACCATAGGTTTTCACCAAGAGACTAAGAGTGGGTGATCTTCCTAGGAAGTCATTCACCGCTGACACCTTTTGATAGGTTGAGACCTTGTTAAGTAGGGATACCATCCAGAGCAGGGTAGGGACAGCCTAACCTGTATTTTCCCTCCAGCATTAAATGACGGAGAGATCTCAATACGTGTCTATGCTTATAGCTTTATTATTCTTAGAACTTGTACTTGTAGTCTTCTTTGCTCGTCTGAGGGTTTTCAGAGAGCACATGTACGTAGTTGGGCCCGTGTATCTTGTGAATCTCATTCTGAGATGCCTGTACTTGCAGCTTATCCTAACTTTATAATAAACCTTTGAAAGCTAGAAGTTGTTTGTGATCTTTCAGAGCGGAGTCCTTTATTGGGTGAACTAACTTGGTAAGAGATGCACTTTCTTCCCTCAATGACAGGCAATAAAGGTTCAGTCGACCAGAACGGGGTTTTAGATCAATAGTGATAAGGTATAGATCAAAATCTCGCCCCAGCACTACCTTTAGTCAAAAGCACTTTGAGACAGGTTTGAAACCTGGTCCCAGTGGAAGGACACTACAAATTTGGAATGCGCACTTTTTGCAACCTGACGCTTAAGGGATCTGAGTTTAGACACAAGAATGTCGTTTGAAAGCACAAATTCTTTACTAATTGTAAAAGTAGAAATTTTGTCTACTGGGTCATTTGTCCTTGTGATAAATTGTACATTGGTAAAACGAATCAAGAAGTGTGGCAAAGGATAACTCAACACAAATCTAGGATACGGACAAAAGTGTCTACAGCCCCACTGGTGAACCACTGGATGACTCAACAACACTCAGAGAATGATCTATGTTGGGCGGTGCTTTCAGTCATTTGTCCAGACCCTCGAGGTGGAGATATGGAAAGGTGGTTGGTTAAAAGAAAATCTCATTTAATTGTTTGTTTTAATACAGCAATCGATGGGTTAAATTAAATGTCTGAGCTTCCGAATTTTAAATATTTATCATTCTTTTCAATGGCATCAACGTAGCCAATGACTTCACTATGATTCCTCGAATGCAATGCATTGGCTAAAAACCACATATTGATACCAGCGGGGTTCACCGTTTGCATTTTTAACATATTTCAATCTACAGTGCACAAGTTGTTTTAACAAAGAAATGCCTGCATTGCACCGAGGCACAGGAACTGTGATTCTTCAGTTGTCTGAAAGTTTTATCTTCCAGACGAGTGACCACAGCCCTCTTTTTTTGGGCAACCTTCCTATCAGAATTGTGAACATTGAAAAGTGGTGGAGTGTCAGCGGGAAGTTCTATGCGGTCGTTAGCGTGGGAGAGAAAATAATTCTCCCGTGGAAAAATGGAGATCATGCTCTTTGTGTCTGGGGCACTTCGCACCTCCCTGTTGCTTTCCGGCCTCTTGGCACCTTTGATCTGCCCAGGAAATCTGGCACTGCTCTGGGCATACGCCTGGACTCATTGAAGTAATTACACCGCATGCCCCCAACCTCGCAGGCCTGGGGCGCTGTGCTGGCTTTTAGCATATCGCGGCCCTGTCCACCTGTTGCAAAGACCCTGCCCGCTCACACCGCTGCGTGCACAGGGGCGGCCATTATGCTACTGGTTCCACAGTTACATTGTCCGGTCACACGAAGGTATTGTCACCCTTCCCAGAGCAAAACACTGACCATTTGTTCACGTTTTAAGATTTTGCAGCGGGCCTGACATAATACTTAAATATAACTTAACATCAACCTCTCTTTAATCATTCTAACATGACCTTTGTATGTATTTTGAATATAGTCAGAATTCTTTAATGCAGCCCTAAAGAGCTTTTTAGTGCTTTCTTTAATGTAACATAGAAGGTATATTCTTATAAAGGAAAAATAGTGATTGAGGGTGAATTTGTTAAACTTTTGTACAACCAGGACACTAAAATATTGGTCATTCCAATTCCATGGCTGATAGGGTGTTGGTAGTGGTACTTTGTATGTGCCATTAGATTGATTGAGGAGCTTTACCAAACTTCAGATGGTTTTTAATCTTTTATAAGTAATAGTAGCAGCTGAGATCCGATCTTGCGCCTCAGCCATTAGGTCGGGTGGGCAGTTTTGTTTTCAGCAGAACCCTTAAGTTATTTGAAAGTCGGAGGAACCTCTGGGTCTTTCTAGTGATGAAATTATGTAACTTGGGGGCACTGTACAAGAAGGCTATTTCAGGTACAGCAAATGTAGGGGGACATGCTTGTCTTTGTTACATCTTCATGTACTTGTCATCTGGGACATGTTGATGAGTTGTTTGTATTGCAAGGTTTCCATATGTCTGGTCTTGACTGTTAACTACAGAAGCTGGGTTTTTACCATGCACAATAAGCGAAATTCATAGAAAAGCACAAAAATACTAGTTACTGCCTAGATTTAATTGCAAAAAAGTGTCACTCGTTGGGTAGTGAATGCCACTTATATGCACACTGAAACCACCAAAATGTCACACATAAGCAAGTAGTCTGAAAACTTGGCAGCTATGCTGGTCAGGGTGATATAAGAAATAAACACACTTACTGCAGTATTTGATTGGTTTATTGTCTATCCAGCCACGTGCTGCTTGCTACAGAGGAATAAGTGTCACTAGGACCTTTTCCAATCCTTATTTTATTTGCTTTTAGCACGTCATGTTCATGAGCATACGTAAACTGGGCACTAGGTTAGTGCCCTTCCGTTTCTGGTGTTTGGCAGCAGATTTAAGATATTCTTCGAGTTTCTCACACATAGCAATTTGAAACCTTGGCAGCTATGGTTGTTCACAACAAACCCTGTTGTAAGCAGAATGCTGCATGACGTGGTGGCACCAGTAGGAGACCACAATCGAGGGGTTGAGAGGAGGACTTGAAAGAAAGTGACGGAAGTTGTTATCAACATTCCGGGTTCAGTGAAAGGGTATGTAGCATCCAACTGGCAGAGAGGAAAGGGGGGGCCGCTCGGCCCCCAGGCACACATGGCTGGGCCCGGCCCCCCTTTCCACCCCCTGATTGATTATGGGTCCCCCCTTTGACCCGGAAGCGGTGTGAGTGCTTCCAGGTCAAGGGGAGGGACCAGGAGGGTAGAAAAGGCCTGGGGGGCGCCGGAAGCGGCCTCTTGTACCCGCTCTCCCCAGGCTCGCTCCTCGCCCCTGCTGAAGGGGCCGCTATTTTTTTCTTCCGGTTTTTCTCTACAGGTGCGTCCGCTTTTGCACTGAGCTCGAGGTCCAGGGGTGAAATTGTGTGAGCGAGTGCGGGGCACCTTGTGCCAATCGGCGTGCAGTGGAGCAGAAGTAAGCCCCCTATTCAGACTGCTCGGGGACCACCTGCGGTGTATTGCTAGGCAGCAACAGTCGCTGGAACAGCGGGATGAAGGGAAAAGCTCACGAGGTGCACAGAGCTATATTAGGTGAATGTATGCTCAGCCAGAGGGCCAAACAACAAGTGGGGGGCAATTTTTTCCTGGTGACCGGGGCAGTTGTGGCTTGTGTGTGCTGTTTGATGGAGCGAGGGAGAAGCTCTGTGGGAAACTTTGTGCGTGGTTTGAAAAGAACGCTCACTGTGTTATTGGCTGCTTTGTGATCCTGGCTAAAGAACGGGTGTAAATTGTATTAAAACGAGGCAAATAGGCGACAGACATCGCAGCATTAGCCTTGCCGGCGGTGGGCAGCGATTTAATAGCACCAGGCTCCAGTGTCCTCTCAGCTGCTATTTCGTGTGAGGCTTTTGGAGTGAGCGGGTGTGGTCTGAGTGCTGGATTGCCGACCTTTGCGCTAGAGACCAATGTTCGAGCCTCGGTGCCGCATCCACATTCTGTGATCTGGACGAATCTTTTAATAGGAAGTTGTTAGCGTGTAACGTAATCTGCGCTCATGATTGAAGAAAGAATTCAAATTTAAGCACTGTCAGCAGGTCTCGTCGAGGCCGTGGGTTGGGGGTCATCTGGTATTTTGTAGCGCTCGAATACAGGTGGCTTCCTATACTGGTCTCTAACTAATCTGTGGTGGAACTATGACTATTGTTCCCATTTACTGGATCTGGGCAGAACTCTTTGATTCCCTTTAGCTTCTGCCTCATTATGGGCTGTATCTATATATGGGAGAAGGCAGAGGGCAATTGGTTGCAGCCATTGGCAGCGGCCATTAATAGAGCCCGTTATTTCTGTTCTATGATTTTGTGACTATTATCTCTCACCTACTGTTGATCTACAGAAGCGTCTATGATGCTAATTTCTTCTTGCTAGTATATGCAAGATCTTGCACGACTTGATATAATTACTAGTGGCATACTGATGCTATCAGTATAAGGCTTTGCCCAAACAGGCACGGAATTTTGTAACATGCCCATTTGTACTTTGGTCAAAATGAATGACAATTAAATGGATAAAAGTCTGGAAGGGGATCTGTTCGGCATACAGGCAAGCTAGATCTAGCTGCCTGTGCTACCATCGGAGGAAACTGACCTGGGTGTTGCCGGTCTGCTGGTTGCTGCTTAACGCCAACTCTTCTTCCACCGAGCCTCCCCTTATCCCTGGAGGGATCCGCCTGCCGCCTGCTAACAACTTGCAGCACCCGCTTCGCGGGTGCCGCTGCGTGGCGTGTGGCGAGGGGTCGAGGCTGCTGGAGAGTTTGCCGGTAGAGGAAGGAGGAGGGAGCACCCCGAGTCTGCAGAGGGAGCGCGCCGCAGGGACTCTCAAGACCAGGATCCCCTGCGCTGCACAGGTGTGCATGACCGCGCCCCCCAGCAAGACACGCCCCCCTGGCTGTCCAGGACACAAAAGCGGGAGCTTTCTAACCTCCAGAGGGACCCTTTGACGGAGGAAACTGACCTGGGTGTTGCCGGTCTGCTGGTTGCTGCTTAACGCCAACTCTTCTTCCACCGAGCCTCCCCTTATCCCTGGAGGGATCCGCCTGCCGCCTGCTAACAACTTGCAGCACCCGCTTTGCGGGTGCCGCTGCGCGGCGTGTGGCGAGGGTTCGAGGCTGCTGGAGAGTTTGCCGGTAGAGGAAGGAGGAGGGAGCACCGCGAGTCTGCCGAGGGAGCGCGCCGCAGAGACTCTCAAGACCAGGAGCCCCTGCGCTGCACAGGTGTGCACGGCCGTGCCCCCCAGCAAGACACGCCCCCCTGGCTGTCCAGGACACAAAAGCGGGAGCTTTCTAACCTCCAGTGGGACCCTTTGACGGAGGAAACTGACCTGGGTGTTGCCGGTCTGCTGGTTGCTGCTTAACGTCAACTCTTCTTCCACCGAGCCTCCCCTTATCCCTGGAGGGATCCGCCTGCCGCCTGCTAACAACTTGATTTAGAAAAGGGGGTGGTGATGAACAGAGTGTCTGAGTTAAACAGACCACTCTTACCCAGTCCAAAGATCAGGGCTTGATCCATCACCGTTATTTATCTCACTGCCCCATCCCAGCTCAGAACCTGGCTATATGCAAATCAGTCTGTCCCTGGCCCAGTGCATCATGGGAACAGGGCAGACTAAACTACCAAGCCAATTCTTCACCAGAAAGGAGACAAGCTACCGGGGACCGGTTTCTGGCATTTCAGCCTTCTTCGGCCCGGCTTGCTTGAATCCTGATGGAGCAGTGAGAAAGGGACTCATGTCTGAGTATACCCTGCCACACCTATAGTGGCCAAAAACGATTTAGAAAAGGGGGTGGTGATGAACAGAGTGTCTGAGTTAAACAGACCACTCTTACCCAGTCCAAAGATCAGGGCTTGATCCATCACCGTTATTTATCTCACTGCCCCATCCCAGCTCAGAACCTGGCTATATGCAAATCAGTCTGTCCCTGGCCCAGTGCATCATGGGAACAGGGCAGACTAAACTACCAAGCCAATTCTTCACCAGAAAGGAGACAAGCTACCGGGGACCGGTTTCTGGCATTTCAGCCTTCTTCGGCCCGGCTTGCTTGAATCCTGATGGAGCAGTGAGAAAGGGACTCATGTCTGAGTATATCCTGCCACACCTATAGTGGCCAAAAACGATTTAGAAAAGGGGGTGGTGATGAACAGAGTGTCTGAGTTAAACAGACCACTCTTACCCAGTCCAAAGATCAGGGCTTGATCCATCACCGTTATTTATCTCACTGCCCCATCCCAGCTCAGAACCTGGCTATATGCAAATCAGTCTGTCCCTGGCCCAGTGCATCATGGGAACAGGGCAGACTAAACTACCAAGCCAATTCTTCACCAGAAAGGAGACAAGCTACCGGGGACCGGTTTCTGGCATTTCAGCCTTCTTCGGCCCGGCTTGCTTGAATCCTGATGGAGCAGTGAGAAAGGGACTCATGTCTGAGTATACCCTGCCACACCTATAGTGGCCAAAAACGATTTAGAAAAGGGGGTGGTGATGAACAGAGTGTCTGAGTTAAACAGACCACTCTTACCCAGTCCAAAGATCAGGGCTTGATCCATCACCGTTATTTATCTCACTGCCCCATCCCAGCTCAGAACCTGGCTATATGCAAATCAGTCTGTCCCTGGCCCAGTGCATCATGGGAACA
The DNA here is from genome assembly GCF_964263255.1 of Lissotriton vulgaris. NCBI lineage: Eukaryota > Metazoa > Chordata > Amphibia > Caudata > Salamandridae > Lissotriton > Lissotriton vulgaris. The sequence continues at coordinate 30,026 of NW_028245585.1, read as the reverse complement.
GGGCAGACTAAACTACCAAGCCAATTCTTCACCAGAAAGGAGACAAGCTACCGGGGACCGGTTTCTGGCATTTCAGCCTTCTTCGGCCCGGCTTGCTTGAATCCTGATGGAGCAGTGAGAAAGGGACTCATGTCTGAGTATACCCTGCCACACCTATAGTGGCCAAAAACGATTTAGAAAAGGGGGTGGTGATGAACAGAGTGTCTGAGTTAAACAGACCACTCTTACCCAGTCCAAAGATCAGGGCTTGATCCATCACCGTTATTTATCTCACTGCCCCATCCCAGCTCAGAACCTGGCTATATGCAAATCAGTCTGTCCCTGGCCCAGTGCATCATGGGAACAGGGCAGACTAAACTACCAAGCCAATTCTTCACCAGAAAGGAGACAAGCTACCGGGGACCGGTTTCTGGCATTTCAGCCTTCTTCGGCCCGGCTTGCTTGAATCCTGATGGAGCAGTGAGAAAGGGACTCATGTCTGAGTATACCCTGCCACACATATAGTGGCCAAAAACGATTTAGAAAAGGGGGTGGTGATGAACAGAGTGTCTGAGTTAAACAGACCACTCTTACCCAGTCTAAAGATCAGGGCTTGATCCATCACCGTTATTTATCTCACTGCCCCATCCCAGCTCAGAACCTGGCTATATGCAAATCAGTCTGTCCCTGGCCCAGTGCATCATGGGAACAGGGCAGACTAAACTACCAAGCCAATTCTTCACCAGAAAGGAGACAAGCTACCGGGGACCGGTTTCTGGCATTTCAGCCTTCTTCGGCCCGGCTTGCTTGAATCCTGATGGAGCAGTGAGAAAGGGACTCATGTCTGAGTATACCCTGCCACACCTATAGTGGCCAAAAACGATTTAGAAAAGGGGGTGGTGATGAACAGAGTGTCTGAGTTGAACAGACCACTCTTACCCAGTCCAAAGATCAGGGCTTGATCCATCACCGTTATTTATCTCACTGCCCCATCCCAGCTCAGAACCTGGCTATATGCCAATCAGTCTGTCCCTGGCCCAGTGCATCATGGGAACAGGGCAGACTAAACTACCAAGCCAATTCTTCACCAGAAAGGAGACAAGCTACCGGGGACCGGTTTCTGGCATTTCAGCCTTCTTCGGCCCGGCTTGCTTGAGTCCTGATGGAGCAGTGAGAAAGGGACTCATGTCTGAGTATACCCTGCCACACCTATAGTGGCCAAAAACGATTTAGAAAAGGGGGTGGTGATGAACAGAGTGTCTGAGTTAAACAGACCACTCTTACCCAGTCCAAAGATCAGGGCTTGATCCATCACCGTTATTTATCTCACTGCCCCATCCCAGCTCAGAACCTGGCTATATGCAAATCAGTCTGTCCCTGGCCCAGTGCATCATGGGAACAGGGCAGACTAAACTACCAAGCCAATTCTTCACCAGAAAGGAGACAAGCTACCGGGGACCGGTTTCTGGCATTTCAGCCTTCTTCGGCCCGGCTTGCTTGAATCCTGATGGAGCAGTGAGAAAGGGACTCATGTCTGAGTATACCCTGCCACACCTATAGTGGCCAAAAACGATTTAGAAAAGGGGGTGGTGATGAACAGAGTGTCTGAGTTAAACAGACCACTCTTACCCAGTCCAAAGATCAGGGCTTGATCCATCACCGTTATTTATCTCACTGCCCCATCCCAGCTCAGAACCTGGCTATATGCAAATCAGTCTGTCCCTGACCCAGTGCATCATGGGAACAGGGCAGACTAAACTACCAAGCCAATTCTTCACCAGAAAGGAGACAAGCTACCGGGGACCGGTTTCTGGCATTTCAGCCTTCTTCGGCCCGGCTTGCTTGAATCCTGATGGAGCAGTGAGAAAGGGACTCATGTCTGAGTATACCCTGCCACACCTATAGTGGCCAAAAACGATTTAGAAAAGGGGGTGGTGATGAACAGAGTGTCTGAGTTAAACAGACCACTCTTACCCAGTCCAAAGATCAGGGCTTGATCCATCACCGTTATTTATCTCACTGCCCCATCCCAGCTCAGAACCTGGCTATATGCAAATCAGTCTGTCCCTGGCCCAGTGCATCATGGGAACAGGGCAGACTAAACTACCAAGCCAATTCTTCACCAGAAAGGAGACAAGCTACCGGGGACCGGTTTCTGGCATTTCAGCCTTCTTCGGCCCGGCTTGCTTGAATCCTGATGGAGCAGTGAGAAAGGGACTCATGTCTGAGTACACCCTGCCACACCTATAGTGGCCAAAAACGATTTAGAAAAGGGGGTGGTGATGAACAGAGTGTCTGAGTTAAACAGACCACTCTTACCCAGTCCAAAGATCAGGGCTTGATCCATCACCGTTATTTATCTCACTGCCCCATCCCAGCTCAGAACCTGGCTATATGCAAATCAGTCTGTCCCTGGCCCAGTGCATCATGGGAACAGGGCAGACTAAACTACCAAGCCAATTCTTCACCAGAAAGGAGACAAGCTACCGGGGACCGGTTTCTGGCATTTCAGCCTTCTTCGGCCCGGCTTGCTTGAATCCTGATGGAGCAGTGAGAAAGGGACTCATGTCTGAGTATACCCTGCCACACCTATAGTGGCCAAAAACGATTTAGAAAAGGGGGTGGTGATGAACAGAGTGTCTGAGTTAAACAGACCACTCTTACCCAGTCCAAAGATCAGGGCTTGATCCATCACCGTTATTTATCTCACTGCCCCATCCCAGCTCAGAACCTGGCTATATGCAAATCAGTCTGTCCCTGGCCCAGTGCATCATGGGAACAGGGCAGACTAAATTACCAAGCCAATTCTTCACCAGAAAGGAGACAAGCTACCGGGTGCCGCTGCGCGGCGTGTGGCGAGGGGTCGAGGCTGCTGGAGAGTTTGCCGGTAGAGGAAGGAGGAGGGAGCACCGCGAGTCTGCCGAGGGAGCGCGCCGCAGGGACTCTCAAGACCAGGAGCCCCTGCGCTGCGCAGGTGTGCACGGCCGCGCCCCCCAGCAAGACACGCCCCCCTGGCTGCAACACCCCCTTATTAACAACGGACTATCACTCAGCGGGACGCGAGCCGGACGCCGAGCGAAGCCCGAGCAAAGGGCGGGCAGTCTGTGGCAGTCAGGGGCTGACAGAGGCTGGGCTGGGCCATCCCTCTTTCATTTATCGCTTTTCGTCCAAGATCTCGGAGTCTATCTGTGGGTCTCGAGGCCAATATGTCAACCCGCTCTGGTAAAGCTTTGAGGGGTGGGGGAGAAAGTGCCACGGGGAGTACTATGATTGGCACAATGGACAAATTTATTACTAGGGTAGCTGCTGTCATCGAAAAGGAGATTGCAATGACGGAACGTCGCCTCTCACAAGACTCCTTTCCCTCCAAACGCTCCTCCTTGGGAGCTGTTGCACATGCCCTGTCCCCAATCTCCACCTACCCTACCTCTCCCTTGCCCGTGATTCTGTCCGGAGAGCCACATATTGTAGCTATAGAGGCAGGTATTGATAGGATAGAAAGCCTCATAACCAATCCCCTTCCCTCCAGCCCTAGCCCAGTTGCTGCAGAGCCCTGCCCCGTTCCATCTATAGCTACCTCCTCTGGTCACAAGTCCCAATTCTCTTCCCAGGTTCCCACACTAGGTCAAAAACCGTTGCCCCAGGTACGAGCAGGTCGGGTACATAAGAAAAGAAAAAGGGCGATCAGCATCCGGAAGGGTAGTTACTCCTCGCTTTATAAGCGTCCTAGGATACAGTCCCAAAAGGGCCCTACGCATCCAGAATCTGGAGGGCCAGAACCATCTGGGAGCTTTACCCCACTAGTTCCTGCTGCTGAAACCCCACTGCCTCACTACCCGGTCCCGGCATTATTTACACCTTCAAACGAGGGTTCTTCCCTCGAGCCCTTCGAGAAACTGGTCAAGTCTTTGCTGGTTCTGCTTATCGACCAAGTAAAGAGTCTGGGGGATAGGTTAGACAGATTTGAACAGACCACTTGGGACAATTTTTTCTCCCTGAAAACCCTCTTTAAACTACAGTCAAGGCTCAGGGAGGATACTGCAGACGGGAACGAAGGGAAAAGGGATTCTGTGGGCCCATCACAGGGACACCCACCGGCATTGCCTGCTCAGGCACAAGCGACTGGGAATGTTATAACACCAGCACCCCTTGCTGGTGCAAAACAGGCAAAGCCGACTCCTACTACCCATGTCGTTCAGGTCCATGCTAGTCCCCCCTCAGCAGTGAGAACACCCAAGTCTAACCCTGCCCAAAAGAAGCGGCAAGAAGGAGGGGCTGGTCCCAACTCTAAACCATCGGCCGCTCCGCCCACTAAAGCCAGTGGAGTAGCCACGACTCTAAAGGCAAATCCACCCTCTTGTCCACCTAAAAACCCGACCCCAGTGGCTATTCCACAAAAGGTGGTACGCAAGTGCCCCCCAGTCAATCTCCCCCCTGAGTGCCAACCATACGTTGTTGTCCTAATCAAGGTTCCCCCCCTGAAGGACACCCAGCAGGAAACCCACCAGGCACTGAAGAATAAGGTCATCCACTGGTTGCAAGCCAACAGACCCCTTCCATTGGGCGTGGACGGCCTGATTCTCGGTGTACGCAGGGTAGGTTGGATTGGTCAGGGGAAAAAACTATTTGAGGGGGATTGTGTGGTGGTCAATTTCCAAGACATAAGAGCTGCCCACTCAATATGTAGTCTAGGGCGGGCCACGGCCGGTCCCGGAGTCGAAGCAGTTGATTTAACATTCTTCTACCCGCGGCCGGCCTCGAACTCCCTAGCCAATCATCCCTTGTTCCCAACCCAAAATAGTGCTTACGGCCAATGGCACCCAGCAATAACTGTAGCGCAGTCGCATACAGTTTTGCCAATGCCGAGCTGGGGCACTAGGGGCTATTGACTTCTCGACTCCCCTGAGGAGGCTCGGTTGGTCCGGTGCTCCGACGCCCAGTCCCCTTTAACTGCTAAAAATAAAGATCCCTTGACCTCACCAGATAAACAGGCTGCCCTAGCGATCACAGGGGAATTAAGGGAGGTGAGGGTGCCACTTGAGCCTACAGTTGTTTGTCCTACCGTGGGAGTTGTAGACTTATCTGGCCCTGTCGAGCCCTGTAACATTGCGGCTGTGGCGGACCCACCTATTAGGGTTCTCAGCTGGAATGTGGCTGGTCTGGACAGGAAGCTGGCCCTGCCTGACTGGAACTCACTTGTGGAGCAGTACTCCATATGTCTGTTCCAGGAAACCTGGAGTAAGGAGCCCTTACACAAGGCAGGATATTCTACTCACCACTCACCAGCCGTCCACTCAGAAACTGGTAGGGGTCGCCCTTCGGGTGGCCTCCTCATCTGAGTGGCTTCTGCACTTAATTGTACAGTGGAGGAGCAGGACACTAAATGCCCGGACCTCCTTAACATCTCCCTGAAAAACTCAAAGGGACGTGTTATTCTAAACATCTTTAACATCTATGCCCGAGGTATGAAGGGGGGTAGAGAATCCCCAACCATAGCCTGTCTGGAGGCTTTGCTCCGTTCCTCACCACATAAGCACTGTACTTTGGTTGCGGGTGACCTCAATTGCACCTTTGAGCCCCTTAGCCCCGAAATCACACAAGATCAAGAGGAAAATGACAATAGGTGGGGGATACCAGCTTTAGAGCTCAGCCCAATCAAAAAATGGACAGAAGTGGTGCTCCAGGTTAATTCCCTAACAATGGAGTTTGACCTGAGGACCGTTAATGGCAGGACTGGTTCTGACAAAAAGGGAGCCCATACATACAATAGGCCCGCGCACACGTCAAGAATTGATTATTTTCTTCTTGACGTACACCTATGGAGCATGGTAAAAGATATGGTGATTATACCCTCTGTCGAGAGTGACCACAACCTCCTCTCGCTTACCCTGTCCCATAGGTGGTTAGATGGTACAGGGAGCAGAACCGCTTGTACCCCCGCCCCGGATATGTCATCGGTCTCTAACTGCGGACGACGGCTAAAGTGGGCTAAGCTGTCGCTCTCAGTAGAGAAAACTTCCACCATAACGCAGCTTTTAGCTGCAGCTTTAGAAAATCTCGACTCTCCTGAGGTTGGGCTGATGGAGGTGCCTGCAAGGTTCTGTAGCCTAACCCAGGCCATTAGTGACCTTTTTGTTGTCCCAGTCAGTGCCAATAGGAAGAAACTCTGTCCACGGGCTAGGCAAGGCTGGTTTAATCGTAAGTGCAGGGAGGCGAAGACACTGCTCGTTGAAGCAGTTAAATCCAAATCACAAATTAGGACCAGGGAGGCAAGAAGGCTATACTCTCACTGCCAAAAAAATGCTAAGAAGGAGTGGGAGGATAATTACTGGCAGGACCTCTTGGCTGCTAGTCGAGGGAGAGATGCCAAAGGGTTCTGGGACCTGGTGGGCAGTAGGAATCGTCCTGATGACACCCTGAGGACCTGCACTATTACTGCCCAGACGTGGTTTAACCATTTTATGACACTCTATTCCGCCGTTGAAGGTACACTTAATGACCCCTTTATCCTTCCCCCATATACCCTGGATAGAGATATGGATCTTTTCTCCGCACGGGAGGTCATGAACCTGATCAAAACTCTGACACCATTAAAAGCTGCTGGCCCGGATGGGTTGCCAGGGGACCTTCTTCGAGCCTATCCAAGCGAATGGGGGGTACTGATTTCGGCCCTTCTTAATGCCATTATCGAGGGAGGATCTGTGCCTGAGTCCTGGAAAGGGGCAGAGGTAGTCCCAATTTTTAAAAAGGGTTGTCGGGATCTACCAGGGAACTACAGGCCAATAAGCCTTATAGACTCAACCCAGAAGGTGGCGGCGAAAGCTATTTTGGGGAGGATCCTCCAATGGGTGGATGATAACCATATACTGTCTGATATGCAAGCTGGGTTTCGCTCAGGCACAGGAACCATCGAACAAGTTTTTAGGCTCCTGTTACTTTACTGGAAGGTGGTGGAGCTGGGCAAGGGCAGTCTTTATTTGGCCTTTATAGACCTGAAGACTGCCTTTGACCTGGTTCCTAGGGAGGAACTCTGGAGGGTGTTGTATGGTCTCGGGATGCCCCCTTATATCTTAAACCTCCTTATCAAATTGCATAATGCCAACTATGCCCAGGTCAGATGGGGGTTGAATGGGGAAAAGACCGATAAGATCCGGGTCGTGAGGGGTGTCCGGCAGGGCTGTGTTCTAGCTCCCACCCTATTCTCCCTCTATGTGAATGGGGTGGTAGAGAACCGGCTTGGTGAGCCAGCAGACGCCCCCACACTGGGTGGCGTAAAGATCCCAACACTGTTGTTTGCCGATGACACCCTTCTCATTTCGAAAACCCCCCAAGGCCTCCAGAAGCTCCTGAACCGCTTCCAGGATTTTTGCACTAACAGAGCACTTGTCATCAATGTGGACAAAACGAAGTACTTAATCATGCACCCCCGTAAACTTGGCCGCCCCCCGATTCTGAACTCCATCCCCCTTGAAAGAGTGGCAGAATTTGATTATCTGGGAATCCGTTTGAGTGATGTTATGAGCTGGACTCCCCACATCAACAAAATGACTGTTGGACACAAAAGGGTGGGGGGGGGCCCTCCTCAAGGAGTACAGCAACTCATCAAAACACTGTGTAGCTCCGATAATAGACATCTATAAAGCCCGAGCTGTATCCGCATCACTCTACAGAGCCGAGCTATGGGGCCTAGGCAACATGGAGTCTCTGACCAAGGCAGAGAATAAATTCATTAAGGACCTCCTGGCTATCCCGACGAGCACCCCGACAGTCCCGGTGCTAATGGACGCGGGTTGCAAATCAATCAAGGACCAGGCCCGCCTCCGACCTCTCCTGCTTTGGGCTTGCCTGTGGAGGGTCCCGGAACTAAAATCTTATGCAGACGAGCTGGCAGAGGTGATGTGTTCGGATGGTTGGCAGAAGATCAAATGGCTTAGGGACATTAAACATCTGCTAGGGGACCTGGGATTGGGGTCTTGCTGGTCCACCCATTCAGCTCCCCCAAAGGAGTCCCTAAAAAAACTATATTGGGAATGGGTTTCTGCCAAGCTCAACAGCAATCAGCGTCACTGCAACTCCACCGCAGCTTATTTGAAAATAAAAGACGTTGTTGCCTTTGAGCCCTATCTGGACATTATTACCATTGCCATGGACCGGGCTCTCTATATCAAATTCAGACTAGGGACCTTACCCCTTGCCGACCTCCTTTCTAGGTGGAATATGTCTAAGCAGGCATCACGCCATTGTGCCTTATGTACTGACAGACTCGAAACTGTGGCACACTTTCTTTTTGAATGCCCGGATTATGCGCGCCCTAGATCACATTGGCTTAAACCACTCTGTAGAGAATTGGGCACTCGTCAGTACTTGGCGGCTCTACGGATTTTACTAACTGATACAGCCCCTCTCATTGTTTGTGCCGTATCCAAATTTTTAAAATGGGCCTGGTTGATCCGCCTAAAAAGACTGTCTATATCAATTTAATTCTTTTTTAATTAATTTATTCTGATTAATTGCTGCTTTTATCTTTCCATTTTAAATGTACAGTCTTTTTTACGATGTGCTGTTTTATATATTTTCCTTGTAATGCTTTTATGATATATGCATATCGAAATAAAGCAATCAACCAACAGCTACCATCTAGTGGTCATGTCAAAATTGCGGAATCAAATGACCTTATATTTAGTTACTAGTATGGTGGTATTGTTGATAAACTGCCTGGCTCAAAAACAGAGATGCGTGAGTGTCGGTCAGTCACTCATACTATTTTCAGAGCCCATACACAAGCTGGTTTAATTTAAAAAACGACACTGAAATTAAGAAGATTGCAGGTGTCTATGTCATTAAAGTATTTAAATCCCATTACATAACAAACGCCATCCATGACTCATAACCATAAGTGGTGAACACACGGTTTATTTTCCGACTGGGTTGCAATTCAAAACAAGGGGCGTATGTGATGCTTTCGTCTCACGCAAAAAGCGCTGGGTCACCCCTGTGGCAGGGATTTACCTGGTACAGGCGTAATTGGAACAACTTAGCGCTCGGGGGCTGTATTTTTAAGACCTGGCAGCTTATCTCTGAGGATAATGTGGTGAAAATATCTCGAGAGTGGCTGAGGGCCCTCAAACGCGTGCAGATTGGGGAAAGCCCAGTGAGTGTCTATGCATAATATCTTTTAACACGTTAAGATCGGGCAATTTTTTTTCCATGGCCTGTTTCTGTGTACCCTTTATTTGCTGTGGTATCACAGAATGACATTCAGGATATTCATGATCGAATGCGTTTTATTGTATGGAAATGTTGTTATTAGGCGATGACAATAGATTTGGTTTAAAGCCACAATGCTTCTTATTCACTTGGAGAAGGGAACAGCTTGTTCATGTTACTATCTTTGTACATTCAAGTGGCATTTAACGGCATCACTTAATGATGTAAGTGTCAGACCCTAGAAGCATCCATGAAAAAGGGAAAGATGGAGTGGGCTCTTGAAGTTTAAGCCATAGTTGCTGATCATTTAGCATGGTGTACCCCAGGCGTCAGTTTGGTAGCCTTTTCAATATTATTTCCAAGCCATGGTTGCTGCTTATTTATCTTGCGAAATGAACGGCCATTGTCAAGGCCAATGGTCATGAATTATGGGTATGATACTTATAAAGTAACTTCCCCTCAACTTTCCTTAAAAATTGGGTAAAATCTGGATCCAGTGGCAAGGCGCATTAATGCCCCCGGACCAAGCTAATGCTTCGAAAAACTGTGACATGGAGAAGGTGTACGTAATTGATATATGTAGCAATATTATTGCCAATGTTATTTCTGAGTCGTTTGGGTTCTTGCTGATTGATTTCTCCACTTGAGGAATTGCCTCACAACATTGGGCATCCCCCCTTTCCTTTTGTTATTACCTTTTTAAAATGTGAGGATTGTATTCGGGCCACAAGAATCTCTCATTGAGTTTTTTCCTGGGTTAAATGTTTTGTTTCACAATAGGCTTAAGTGAAAATACTTTAGAATTACTATCATTTGTATCTACTGAGTTGATACTTAACTCAATCGTGTTAACTTCTCTATGCTGATCCCATCTTTCTTGGGGTCCTCCTTACGAGTAACATGTATGTAAGTGTAGGACTTGACGGTGGTGTGAAAGCCAGTTCCCCAGATTGCGCGGCGCACTATGCGACGCACAGACGTTAATCACGTCCCTTTGCAACTCAAAGCAGAAAGCCAAACAAGGGACTTGAATGTTTCATTTTGAGGGCAAATAACACCGTGGTGGGCCTAGTGATGAATTCAATTAAAAAAAAAAACAGTAGTGGGTGAAAGATCTGTATCATTTACCATTATGGGGAGTTCAAAACTCAAAGCTCAGCAAGGCACCATAGGTGAGCAAATGTAGTGTGCTGCTGATGCTGAGAGTGCTCTATACGGGTGCTGCTTTCCTCCTAAACTTGAGAACTACCCAGAGTCCTCTGCTTTGGTATTATTGCATGCTTCATGTTCAACTACACTGGACCCACAATGCCCCGAGTCCTTTAGTGTCCGGTCATGGCCTGTAGACAGGGTGCTGGTAGTGCGCTTTCACCGCTGGTAGGGCCGCCTGCGGGGGGGGGTAACGTTTAGGGCCCCCCCTGACATTGGGACACAAGGCGTCCTCAGTTGGCCTGGGGACAGTCACAGGTGGTGGCTTACGTAAGTTATACGCAATTGTTCTTTGCTGCACCTCGGAATGTGCTTTTATGCATCATGTGCTCCTCCCGCACCGCTGAAGGTGTGTTTGTTGCCTCATGTGTTTTGCTGCACCTCTGAATGTGTTTGATAAATCATGTGTGATGTTTTCTTGCTTACCGATACCCCTAAAGGTATAGTGATTGTTCTTTCTAGTACAAGTGTTGCTAGTGAGGTCCAGGTACCCGGCGAGATATTTTCCTAAGGTGGTTGGGGTTGCGTAGGTGGTAATTACCTGTTACCAGTGGTTACTGGTTGTGTGCTCTATTTTCTATTTTGTGCTACAGTGAGTATTATCCTATGATCTACAAAGTGCTATTTCTAACAAATATTCTACGGTCTAAAAGTGCATATTCCCGACAGTAGTCCATGTGGCCTTGTCCCATGCACTAGTTCACAGCATTTCACACTATGTACCGTCCTTATGTATCAGGGATGGGCTATGGCATTCGCTATGGACTACAGGTCTATTCTTGCATTAAGGTCTTACTACCAGGCACCCTCACTGTAGCATTATTTATAATGCTCCGCATATGACACAAGCAGATGCTATGCTAGACACTTGAACAACAGTGGCAGGTTTGATGGAAATGCATCTTGTACTGATCTTAGCTAGGTCTTAGCATGTGACAAGCAACCTAATACAGCATGTGTATTGGATCCTTCGTCAGGCACCGGAACCACTAATCGTTTGTGTTTGTTTTTCAATTATGTATGACCGGACACATGGTGGATACCTGGGAAGTGCTCTACACCACGACTGCGAGAAATGGACAGCCAGGAGGACCAGTACACCTGGATTCGGAGTGTCAAGCAAAGATATCAAGTGTGATGGGCGGTCAATCCAACGGCTCAAGCGGTGCCAGCGGGAGAAGGTGCTACCCACAAGGCCCTGCATTTTAGGTGTAGACCGTCACAACAACACCCACGTTGTGAGATGAACACTGAGTGGTGTTAGATGGCTCCATAGTAGGAAGGTAAGCTGGCACAGGGCTTAGCCTGACTATGGTATGGTGGTACCAACAGCGAGGAACGTCGGCGTGGGAGGTGTAAAGATCCGGTGCACCATGGTGCTGATGTAGGAGGTCAGGTAGTGGCGCTAAGAAGAGTTGTCAAAGTGCCTAGGAGTAGGCCAGCCCCATCTTTAGACTCTGCAACTTGAGCAGGTTACTGAAGTAGGTTGGGTTTACACGTATAGGGCCAGGATACACGCCCGGTCACAGCGATTACAGGGATTCGTCCAGAGTGGGATGTGAGAGGTACTTGATGGACACACCACACCGCTCTCAGTTGTTATCTTACATGTGGCTGGCAACGAGTTGGTTAAACTGTGCAGGAAGGGCCGGATCGCAGTAATAAGCTCAGCAGTGAACTGGCTAGCAAAAGTACGACCAGGTTGCACGGGTTGTTGGTCATTCCTATTTGAAGCGCGCTAAGCCACTTTTCTTTTCAGGTGGTTGTAGACGCAGGGCGGAGAGTGGGGGTTTCGCTGTTTCCTTTCATACAGTGGGGGGGCTCTGTCTTAGCCAGCTTATGGGCTTTGTGTCCGAATTGCTTAAACACACCCCACCGCCCTCAGTGATTACCCTGCACCTGGGGGGGGGGGGGTAGATTTGGTGACGCTGGGAAGAAGGGTCCTGTTGGAAGAAATTATCTCAGCAGCCGGTTGGCTGGCGAAGTCCTTTACTGGTTGGCACCACAGTGTCGTCTCATTTGATACCTAGACTTTAGTTGGAGGGGGGGCAATCAGTGAAGGCTTTGAATCACTCAGTAAAGAGGGTCAACAACGAGATTGAGAAGCTGTTTCGAACACCGCAACTGCAGAGTATCCCACATGGGTGCATCTGGGGAGATCAGTTCTACTTACGGGATGGCGTCCACTTGACTGGGGATGGTAATGGCCTATTAGTAAGGAAGATACTGGCAGGGTAGGAAGGTTTTGCGAGGTAGGTATGACCTTTCGGGGTAGGTAGTTTGGGGGGGACCAGATAGTCGGTCTACTATGCTGGCCTGTGGTGGTAAGGTCATAATCGGTGAGCAGCAATTTAAGGTCCTTAGGGGGCAGCACCATTCATCGAATAGGGTCGCCCAGGGGGAGGGGCCATTGGTCTCTCCCAGAACTTCAGGGGCAGGATATCTGCTTGCTTGGAAGGGTGCGGGGGAGGGAGTCACGCTTTCCTCAGGCTGGTAGCCACCCCGCACATACACTATGACGTCATCAAATGGCGCGAGTGTAAGGGCCCTCCTGTTATGGTTAAATGGAGTTCACGGTGCGTACGAGGGTAACCAGGAGAGGTACGTACTCTCCCGGTAACCGGGCCCTTGCTGCGCATGCGCACTCGTACGTGAGTGCGCAGCTGGAAAAAGGATCTGACACCGGTTAGCGATCTTGCCGTAGGCCTCAGAATGTTTGAATGCAAAATTGATAAGTAGGATGTTAGATTTGGTTAGGAACACACTGTATTAGACATTTGTTAAGGTTAGGCCTTCATGCCTGTTTACCTTGCTGTAAAATCTAATGTCAGAATTTTGCATTTAATAATTATGTAAATAATGTTTATTTTACCAATTTTTATTTGTTTTCATATTTTAATAAATACGGCCGGGGGGTCGTGAGACCCCCTGCCTTCCAAAGAAATCCCTCGCCTGGCTAAATTACTACGGGGATTGTATGTGGTGTTTGCATGATGGGGAGGGGGTGGTCGGTAGTCCCAGACCATGAGGAAAGGGGGGGCGCTCGGCCCCCACACACACATGGCTAGGCCCGGCCCCCCTTTCCACCCCTGATTGATTATGGGTCCCCCTTTGACCCGGAAGCGGTGTGAGTGCTTCCGGGTCAAGGGGAGGGACCAGGAGGGTAGAAAAGGCCTGGGGTGCGCGGGAAGCTGCCTCTTGTACCCGCGCTCCCCAGGCTCGCTCCTCGCCCCTGCTGAAGGGGCCGCTAAATTTTACCCACCAACCATCCCTTGTTAGCAGAATTTCAGATTGGACATTGGTAGGTATCATCGTTGATGGTAGTGAACGCTGTTGATATGTGTGTAATTTTCTTCCTTAGGCATTTTTCCTTTTACAGGCAAAATTACTGGAATGTGTTCAATTGGTTATGTGGATATGTAATTACTTGTTTTCTCCTTAGGCCTTTTTTCCCTTCACAGGTCTCTTAATTGTCGTATTTAATATACTGGTCAGGCGGTACGGTCATAATCGGTGAGCAGCAATTTAAGGTCCTTAGGGGGCGGCACCATTCATCGAATGGGGTCGCCCAGGGGGAGGGGCCATTGGTCTCTCCCAGAACTTCAGGGGCAGGATATCCGCTTGCTTGGAAGGGTGCGGGGGAGGGAGTCACGCTTTCCTCAGGCTGGTAGCTACTCTGCACATACACTATGCTGTCATCAAATGGCGCGAGTGTAAGGGCTCTCCTGTTATGGTTAAATGGAGTTCACGGTGCGTACGAGGGTAACCAGGCGAGGGAACGTACTCTCCCGGTAACCGGGCCCTTGTTGCGCGTGCGCACTCGTATGTGAGTGCGCAGCTGGAAAAAGGATCTGACACCGGTTAGCGACCTTGCCGTAGACCTCGGAATGTTTGAATGCAAAATTGATAAGTAGGATGTTAGATTTGGTTAGGAACACGCTGTATTAGACATTTGTTAAGGTTAGCCCTTCATACCTGTCTACCTTGCTGTAAAATCTAATGTCAGAATTTTGCATTTAATAATTATGTAAATAATGTTTATTTTACCAATTTTTTTTTTGTTTTCATATTTTAATAAATATGGCCGGGGGGTCGCGAGACCCCCCTGCCTTCCAAAGAAATCCCTCGCCTGGCTAAATTACTACGGGGATTGTATGTGGTGTTTGCATGATGGGGAGGGGGTGGTCGGTAGTCCCAGACCATGTGGCTACTGTTAGACAACTTGTGTCGAGGGCGACAGTGGTTAATTGCAACATTGGGAAGAATGTTTTTGGGTTCGGAAAGTAAAAATAACAAGCGGTGTTGTTTGGTTGACATAGTAGGACGCAACAACAGTAAGAACAATCTCCTTTTCTGTTGGGAATAAAGACTTCCTCGAATTCTGAGAATGCTTCGGATTTGCTGTGTACTGCTTTTTCAATTTGTCAAATAAGAACCGGATTAGATTAATCGGGTAGCATTGTTTTTGTTGTAGGAGTAATCCAGAGTGATGTTTTGACCTGCCATAGATGTCGGTATACGAATGAATCTAAGCGCAAGAGGTAACATGATGTGTGCGGTGGCACAGTATGTAGCAATCCATGTAATGGTATGTGCATAGAATGTAAATAAGGTGTTTTTTCATTATTTTTTGCAGTGCTCAAAAGTTCTGTGTCCCTAGGAGAACTCATAAAAAGACAATGGTTCAAAAAGCGCCGACAATAGTTTCACCGAACAACTACATTTCAAATAGCTACTATCGGAGCTCAGTGATACAATTGGTTGTAATGCTACTAGGTATATAAATTCCCTTGAGAAAGAAATAAACACAGGTTGCTAACTTTGGTGTTGGAGACTTGAATTATACCGGTTATTGACGCAATAACCGGTATAATTCAAGTCTCCAACACCAAAGTTGATTTGCTGATGTGATAGCGATACAATTCCGGGGCAATCGAAACGGAGCCAGAATATACAATTTGTATTCAACAATTTTATGCTGTATCTGTTCTGTCATTTTTTTCAATTGTGCAGGTCGCAATTGGGTGTATTGTTTTAATTGGATTTTAAGACTAGGGATTTAGATTAGTTAACCCTATAACTGTGTGTTTTTTAAGTTTATTCAAAATAAATGAATTTTTAACTCTATCTATGTTTCTGTTGTATGTAAACATGACTTTGTAAGGTTTGGTATAGCAACCTGTGTGTAATTCTTTCTCAAGGGAATTTATATACTTTGGTTGGTTAACCCCATTTCCCTTGGTCTTCTCAAGGGGTACCTCTCGAGTTTACACATGTAATTCTACAAGAGCAGTAAATTCCCCCCGAGTTCTCGATAGACACTGTTTGTTAACAGCCAATTGAGTTAGGAGCGATGAATAATGATAAAAATAAACTAAGCTCCTAAAGGGCAACAAAAAAGTCAGAACATGGGCACAGTATTCTGAATACCATATTTTTGTGTCATTCACGTAGTTGTTTATGCTTTTGTCTTATATGGATTGTATTGATTATGTACATTCATGGTCATGTTGATAATGTTCATGCTGTATATATGTATAAATATGAGAAATTGTTTCATATTTCGTCTAATTGATTATGCAAGTAATTATTAAAATATTTTTCAAATAAATGGTGATCACAATAATTCAGTTGTGTGATCACGCATAAAAGGGAGTTTGTGAGTGTGTCAATTGTGGTATTAGTTGTGATGTTACACACCTCAGCAGAAAAAGAAAGAAAGCTTCATGCAAGTAGTTGCAACAGACTTTTTCTCCTCGCTGGCCATTTTCATGACAGGAGCTTCTTTTCTTATGTGTCTTCTTCTTCACTTCTTGTTAGTCAGAGCAAGCAGGAGCACTTAGCAGAGACATCTCTGGGCTCTGGGGTCAGGTAATTCACTGACATTTACCTGTCTCAGTCTCATCTACCTACAGGCAATCAGCGGCGTCACTAGGGGGGTGCGGTGGGTGCGGACCGCACCGGGTGACACCATCACATGGGGTGATACCAATCTGGTTACGCTGTGTAACTCAGCTCTGAAGCCTTGCCTCTGCTCTGCTTTATAATCAGGAGGAACCCGACTGCTGCTGTTCATTAAAAATGGACTTTACTGAATGTTTGTTCATGTTCTTGCGTCAATGTTCCTGCACGCACACATGGTATAATCATAATAACTATGCTTTATATAAAGCATACACCGTACTCTGACTTCTAAGGGCTGGCAATAACATGTAATCACCAAAGCCATTGGTACTTTTATTGGCCCTCAGAAGGATGAAAGGCTGAGAGTCAGGCCTGCCAGGACTCCACACTGTGACTCGCAAATTACACAGTTGAGTCTCCTTACTGGTTCCTCTGGGCTCTGGCGAGGTTCTGTACCTTGCTGGGAAAAAATCTTTCCGGAACCGGCATTGTCTCAGCAAGAAAAGCTGCGACACGTGCCCGCCCGCCAAAAGTATTGTTTTATCGACACACCCACTTCCTTGCTGAAACGCGGAAGAGTGCTGAGGGGAAGGTTGCCTCCTGCTGAGGTGAGGGCGCGCTTTGAGGCCGGCTCCTCCGGTGGGGTGATAGCACCTTTCTGGGTCCATATAGCCGGAGGAGCTCCCAGCAGGACCTGCAGATGTACGGACGAGAAGGCAGAGGCCTAAGCGTGCGAGGGAGCAGTCTATCGGGGACTACATTGGATGTTTAATGCGCTTCATACAGCGCATGGGACCGTGCACGGGCGAGCCTCGTGTTTTGGTGCTGCCGGTGCATAGAGGAGCACCGCCACCGCAGCAAGGCGGATCCTGGAGTTTGCTCCCCCAGGTCAGATACGATCCTCCCTAAGGGTCTCCTGAAGATGTCCATCAGGCTGTCCGGGACTGGGATTTCCATCTCAAGGCTGACTCCGCGAAGATGTGTAAGTTGTAACATTTCGTGATCT
The DNA here is from genome assembly GCF_964263255.1 of Lissotriton vulgaris. Classification (NCBI taxonomy): domain Eukaryota; kingdom Metazoa; phylum Chordata; class Amphibia; order Caudata; family Salamandridae; genus Lissotriton; species Lissotriton vulgaris. The sequence continues at coordinate 12,721 of NW_028245585.1, read as the reverse complement.
GCTTGAGCTCGTTTGTAAATGGCATTCCTGGACTGGCAAATGGCCACAGACTACATCCTACGCAGGTTTAGACTGAGGTCGGTTCGCAAGTGGGTGATTTTGTAGCTCAGTGGCCCGGTGTGCCTGCTGCAAGGTTCTTTGTGAGAGCTCAGAGTTGAAATCCCACCAGTGCTGGCTCAACCTTTCATCAGGTTGGATAAAATGAGCCCCACTGGGTCAAAGTAACAGACTACTATTTCCAATGGCACATTTTCGTTTGTTTGCAAGGGATTAGGGTTCTCCCCTCCAGCAGGTACAGAGAGGCCCTCTTGAAATTACTAATGCTTTAATTTTGCATCCATAAGTACTAGTGCCCTCAGCGTCAGTACATCCATGTTACGGAATAACCCTCGCACCCCGTTCCAAGTTGTTCCTACATGATGAGTTAAAATAGGAAATCTATGTTAATGCACTGATATCCAAGCGTCATTTCTGAAACATGGTCTTTTTTGTGGGGCTGTTCTGCCAAATGTCACCTGTTTTAAGTACGTCCCTAAAGTCATCCACAGTAACAACGCGTGCAGAGATGCCAGATTCAACATTTCTGCATGTTAAGTGATACTAATTTTGTCGCATCTCCTCTTTCCGCCAAAATCAGTATTATGAGGCCGCTTGTAGTACAGACCAGAACGCACAAAAGGACAGAGGTTTCTTTCATGATATCTCCAAAACTAGTCCGCCCACCAGCAAATATCTTTCTGCGAGTCCTGCAGAAACCTTATTCTTCGCATTCTTGTTAAGTTTTAAAAGGAGGGCAGGGGCCATCTTTGTGTGACTAAAAAAAGCAAACATTTGGTAATATTGAAGAGTGAAGTATGTATAGGCTAGCAGATGTATGTGGTGTTTAGCTTTCAGGGCGAGCCAGGTTCGTTCTTGATGATCTCTCTATCAGGGAAGGAGTAATTCCAACACCTTGGAAGGAAGCCTTTGTCCGCCCCATTTTAAAAAAAAACCCGGCAAACCCGGCAGAGTTGGGCAATTACCGCCCTATTTCCCTGCTTCCTCTCTTGGGGAAAATATTGGAAAGTTTGCTTAATATACAATTAAATGGCTACCTGGAATCAAACAACATCCTGGACCCCTCTCAGTCCGGCTTCCGGCGGGGTTTAAGCACTGAAACGACTCTTCTATCAGTGACAGACTCCCTCAGAACAACAGTGGACGCTGGAGGATCAGTTATTCTGATCTTGCTAGACCTCTCCGCGGCCTTTGATACCGTCTCCCATCATAGGCTCGCGGAGAGGCTAAGCGCTTATGGTATCAAGGGTCTCGCTCTTAAATGGTTACGGAATTTCTTGGCAGACCGCTCACAAACGGTCCTAATGAGCCCCTACCAATCAGAGAGAACATCACTAGACCAGGGCGTTCCCCAGGGCTCCTGCCTTAGCCCCACCCTTTTTAATATCTATATGGCCCCTTTGGCTAAGGTGGTGGAAGCCCTGGGGTTCGAAATAATTTCGTACGCAGACGATACCCAGTTACTATTTAACATTGGCCAAAACCCTGAGGCTGACAGAATCCGCTTTGCCACGGGAATATTGGCGATTTCCGACTGGATGACCAATAACTGCTTGCAGTTGAACCCGAGCAAGACTGAGGTCATGCTTCTTGGGAAAGCCTCAGTAATCTGGAATAGTGATTGGTGGCCGTCACAGCTGGGCTCGGCCCCAACGCCTAAATTATGTGTTAACAATCTGGGCATTAAACTAAATCAGTCTTTGTCCATGCAAGATCATGTGGCCTCCGTGTCAGGCGCATGCTATTACAGGCTCAGGTTACTGCGAAAAATCTTACTGTTCATTCCCACAGAACATTGTAGAACAGTCACTCAAGCCCTAGTCATGAGCCGCATGGACTATGGGAATGCACTACTAGCAGAAGTAGGAGTTAAATCTCTGAAGAAACTACAGGTCATCCAGAACACGGCAGCCAGGCTGGTCTTGAATATGCCAGCCGGCACTTCCTCGCAACCATTGCTGAGAAAGTTACACTGGCTGCCGATAAAACAGAGATCCTTCTTCAAAATCTGCTGTCTTACCTATTGTGCGTTTCAAGGTCTGGGCCAGTGTACCTCCAGAACAAATTGGGAAAATATGTCCCATCACATCTTTTGAGGTCCGGTTCCCAGCAGCTATTACTGGTACCACGTATCAGACTCCATAGATTTGGGGGCAGGGCATTTTCATATCTCGCACCTAAATACTGGAACAGCCTTCCGCTATCCTTGCGAGAAATTCCCTTCTACCCTGTCTTTAGAAAACCTTTAAAAGCGTTATTGTTCTACTCCCTTCCCTACCTTCTGTGCTGGCTGGCCATCGGGATGTCCCTGAATGAAGCGCCGAGATGCCCCCTGGTCATTCAAGCACTATATAAAAAAGATTAACATAACATAACATGCAACTCTCGCAGACTTGAAGCACATTTTATTACTATGTGAAACTAGAAAAGGGTTAATGAAGAGCAATATTTTTTCAAACACTTTGCAAACTGACATCGTCATCGTTTATGTTTCTTGGTTATCTATTTTCCACTTATTTAACTAATCTGTAAAGCGCTCTGATACCCTCTAGGGTCAAGTTTGCGCTATATAAAACTTTATAAATAAAATAAAAAATAAAGCCAAAGGAATAGGGCACCCATCTCCTGGCTTGGTATAATAAAATATGTAATTGGGGTGTAGTGAGATCCCCAGTCCCCCGATCCCTGGTGTCACTACACCTGATGCACTATCAGTAGCTACGGACTGACAGTTTGGATTGCAATAGCCTAGTGATGTATTGTCTCAAAGAAGAAAAGTGCGCCCATCAGGATCTAGGCCATGTGACCATTAGCCTCCATCCCTTGTGTGCGTCTTTCTGCCCCTAGTCAGGGGCGTAGATTCCATTGGTGCAGCAGGTGCAGTGACACTGGAGCCTAGAGGCCTGAGGAGCCAACTGAACCCCGACTATCGCTGTATTTCACAGTTCAGTCAGCGGCCAGAGTGCCAATCGTCTTCCTTGCCCTAGGGCCCAGGCCATACTGGCTTCCACTGTCCCTCGTCTGTGCTGCCCTGTCTTGACAACATAGGTTCCCAAGGGTTTGTGTATGTAGTACGATATGATAAAGGATGTGCTGTATTCAGACATAGTTTAGCTCGGAGAAAAACAATGCGATAGAGAGTCAACATGGCTTAATTTCCAATTCTAGGGAAGACCTTGACGTCTGTATCAAAGGGTTTCCTACACCCCAGAGCCCCAGAGCCAATGCACCTGCTGTACTAAGAACAGCTACATACCTATTTGCTTGGTCAGTCTTGAGGTACTGTATTAGGAGCTTTCTCAACATTTTAACGTGGCAGGTAGTTTTGCCCAGAGTGTGCTGTGTTGTCAAGCCAGACTGTGTCATCATATTGTCAAGTGTGTTGCTGCCGTGTTGTTCAGTGCAGTGTCTTTCAGTCTAGTCTCCTGCCTGCCTTTGCAGTGTGGTGCTGTTTTTCTTGACTAGTGTCACATAATATGGGGTGCAGTCTAGTGTTATGTTTTTTTTGGGGCTCTTGAGGCCTACTGTAGTGCAGCTCCAATATTTCCAATAGGCTCTGCGCATTGGAATAACATATACTATAGATTAGACGTAGGACTGAGGTCGACTAGGTCTCTATCGTATATATTAGACTTAATAGTGAGTGCCAGCTAGCTCAGAGGTCACTAGAAACTTTCTCGAATAAACAAGAAGGGATTAGTTTCTGACAACCGCATAAACATGACAACTTTGTTTCCCCAGGATAAGAAACGTATCTATAGAGTCGTGGAAACAATAGATAGCTATTTTACGCAGTCAATCGTGCATGCTTCGTTTCACCAGAGGTGCTGAGAAAATAGAGAGACAGGCGTTTTCAATAAAAAGTATTTATTGAACAGTCTTCTTTCTCAAGCATAAGAAATGTACTTCTACAATCGTAATACTGGATATAAAGTACAAGGCATATAATATGTACATATTATAAAGTAGCACAGTAAAAGCATGATATGGTTTCTAAGCCATAAGTTGCTTTAAAACATTTAAAATACATACAGTGATAAAATAATGACTAAAACAACTCAACTGATGCTTCTAAAATACGCCTACCCCGGTGTACCTAACCTAAGTCTAGTACAAGGGAAGAAGTAAGTGAGGAGTAGCTTACGTTTAGTATTTCTCTGCCAAGGATCTATCCAAGAATTCTCTAAGGGTCTAATCAGCTCTGTACCTTGGTTTTAGAATGAAGGAGGTCTTGTATCTCTCTCTCAGGATTCGATTTTCCAGCAACCCGCAAGGGTAGCCTGGAAACACTGGAGCTGGATTTCTCGGCAAGAGAAAAGACAGCGTCTCTCAGTGTGTCAGCTGGAGGGTCGGCTTCCTTCGGCACTTGCTGCTGCAGAGCGTCGGGTAAGTAGTTAGTCGATCTGCTCCAAACTACTGTGTGTTTGTCTGGGCAAATGTAGGCATATTTATACTTTTAAGGTGCCGAGTTTGACGTATGATTGGACTTAATAACGTCACTCAAAGACCCAGTTCTGTGAAAACTCCATGATTTCCTAGATAAATTAGTATTCAGGCGAGGGGAAGCCCCTAGCTGCTGAAGGCGGGTTTTTCTAAGAAATCGTTGTTCATTCTTGGAACTTGGTGGAAGTAGCCATGCCGTATTTGGGCTGCATAGGCTCAGTCTAAATATGGTAATGATTCTTATGCCTATATAAGGATCGGATAATTTATACCTATATAAGGGCATGAATCAGGAAAATTACACTAGGGTCCTAGATTCATTTACAACACTACTGTGGGTCCGTATTACTTAGTTTTGTACCACACTGTTTAGTCTGGTGCCATATTGACCAGTGTTGCGCCATCGGGGTATCCAGAGTGGTGCCATCCATTTTGTCTAGTGTGGTGTCATGTTGCTAAGCTGGTGTCTTATCATCCATTGCTGGGCCATTGCGTTTTGTGTGGTGTCCTTATCTCTAGTGTGATGCTGTGCTGTTCATTGTGATGTCATGTTAACCAAAGTTGTGCCATGTTTTTTAATATGGTGCCATCACATTTTCCACTGTGGCTTCATACTTTCTAGTGTAATGTCCATGTTGTGGTGTGGGTTGTGGCTCCATGTTTCAAGTTGTCCAAAGCAATGCTATAATGTGGATCTCTGGTGTTGACCTTGGTGGTATGCTGCCATGTTGTTTAGTGTTATGTTGTGTTGTCCTGTGGTCCCGTTATTTGCCAACTGTGTCCACTGGCAGACTCGAAGCGGAGGAGGTCCATGCGGTAAGTCGTGAGGGGGTGACACAATGAGTTACCCGCACCGGGTGACACCAACCCTAGTGACGCCACTGCAAGCAATGAAAATAAAAAGGAAGACAATCAACCATGAGCAATCCAGTCACTTCAATACAAGTCATCATAACAATAATATACACATGTGCAAACTAATTGTTGTATTAAACCGGAGACTGCTAAAACAAATCTAAATAATAAATACTCTGGCCCAGATTTATATAGGTTTTACAGGGGGTTTGTGTTACTTTGTAATGCAGACCCAAAGCAAAATCCTTTTTGGGACTTACAAAGCAAAGCAAATTGGTATATGTGTTTGTTTGTAAGAAAAAGTAGAGCAAACCAGCGCAAAGCGCTGTTTTGCATTACTCTGCGTCTAGGGGCATTCTAGCAGTGGTACAGGGACGTACCTGTTGCAAAAACATCTCTTCTGCCAGTAGGAGACAGGGTTTTGTGCCAAAAATGAATGCGACTTGACAACAGGCGTTAAAAATAAGAAAAGTTTTCATTTCATTTCATGTTTTCTACTTGCCATGAGTGCTGCACTGTACAGCACACATGCAGTGTGGGAAAAAATGTAAAGTTACTCTAAACATAATATTTTGTACTGGAGGGATACTCTTCCAGTACAAAACCAATGCTAGACCCAGATATCTTAGTTTTTTTAGTTATTTAACAACATGAAGCTATGTATATTTGGTTTCTTTACAATGTAGACACTTTGGGGCAGATTTACAAGCCCCTTGCGCTGCTTTTACGCCGCCGTTGCGTCACGTTTGTGACGCAGCGGCGGCGCAAAAGATGCACCATGGTGCGGGGTATTTACTACGTGACGCATCTCCCAGATGCGTCACGTTGCAAAGCCCTGCGCCAGAAGAGGCGTACCATTGCAGGTCAGTTTGTGTCTTGCAATAGCCTTAGAGCTTGGTGCCACTGTACCTGCTGCACTAATGATGGCTATACCTATCGCCCCTTTTATTAGTAAGCACGTTAAATAGTACAGTGTATTTTGAACACGACCTGATATCCCACCGGATGCCCGTTCGACAGACCTAACCACTAGAGAAAGAGCAGTCAAAACCGCCAAGTGGTCACTTGTTAAACAGTAGCGAACTGCATGTTGGTACTTGTAGTTTCGTTGCAAAATGTCAGCCTGCAAATCGTCTCCGATTTAAAAGCGGGGACTGGTTGAAGTTGACACCCATGACATGGGGCCACTTGACGCCCGTGTTAAATTTCTCGCCTCTAGGATTTTTTCCATGGCTCACTCCCAGGGGGAAACGGTCTGCAATAGGTGAGCTCAACCCTTTGACTTCATCCCTTGTCCAGCGCGCCTCTGCAGATACCCCGTCCCGTGTGCGCCTCAGCTCTCTCGGCTGAGTGGTTCTGTCTGTTTATCTTGAGGGACAGACATCTCTGCACGGCGCTCCGTCTCCAAGCCAGCGAATAGGGTGACTAACTGGCATTGGTGCAAATTCAGGACGGTGAGTGTAAAAATTCAGGACAAAGGGTCAAAATTCAGGACACAAATTCAGGACAGGAGCTCAAAATTCAGGACAAAACTTCAGGACAATAGGTACGTTTACAGACACATCAGAGGTTGCGCAATAGTATATAAGTAAGCCCAGCCATTTCCAAACATATTCAACCGTTTGCAAACCTATCCATCATGTATCCTTCCATCTATCATTTCACTCATCCATCCCTTCATCCATCCCCTCATCCATCCTTTTACTCATCTCCATTATCCATCCACTCTTTCACCCTATCCATCTGTACACTTATCCATCCACTCTTCATCCCATCCATCCATTCACTCATCCATTCAGCCATTTACCCTTTCACCAATCCAGCCATCCTTTCACTTACTAATCCTTCCACCCATCCACTATTTTAGTCATCCATCCATCCTCCCTTTCTCTCTCAATCGACCCTTTCACTTAGCCATCCTTCCTTCCATCCATCCTTTCACCCACCCATCATCCATCCATCCATCCATCCATCCGTCCCCTCATCATCCATCCTTCCCCTCATCACCCATCCATCCTTTTCCCTCATCATCCATCCATCCATGCTTTTCCCTCATCATCCATCCATCCATCTACCCACCCACTCTTCATCCATCCATCCTTCCCCTCATCATCCATCCATCCTTCCCCTCATCATCCATCCATCCTTTCACCCGCCCCCTCATCATCCATCCATTCCCTCATCATCCATCCATTCCCTCATCATCCATCCATCCACCCTTCCCCTCATCATCCATCCTTTCACCCACCCCCTCATCAACCATCCATCCATCCATCCCCTCATAATCCATCCATCCTTTCACCCACCCATCCATCCATCCTTCCTCTCTATCCATCCCCTCATCCATCCATCCTTCCTCTCATCCATCCTTCCCCTCATCCATCCATCCCCTCATCCATCCTTCGTTTCATCCATCATCCATCCTTCCCCTCACCCATCCATCCATCCATCCTTCCCCTCACCCATCCATCCATCCATCCATCCTTCTCCTCATCCATCCATCCTTCCCCTCCATCCATCCTTCCCCTCCATCCATCCATCCATCTCCTCATCCATCATCCTTCCCCTCATCCATCTTTCCCCTCATCCATCATCCAGCTACCCTTCCACCCATACATCCAGCTATTTACATTTTCTCTCCATCCTTCCCCTCTCATCAATCCATCCATCCTCTCTCATTATCCATTTATTCAATCTTTCATTCATCCATTCACCCTTTCACTAATTCATCCAGCCATTCACCCATCCCTTCACTTACTTACTCGCCGACCTTTCCATATTAATTTTGAGCTGAGCCCTTTTGAGAAGAGGCCCATCAAGAACTTCACCCTCGCTGCAGGGGCCATTCCAGGACTGGGACAGAAGCCACCCAGGGCGGAATCAGGATCCACCACAGGGCGGGACAAGAGCCATCACAGGTGTAGGTGGACTGGAGCCACAACATGGGGGGACAGGAGCCATCACAGGCGGGGGGTGGACTGGAGCCACCACATGGGGGGACAGGAGCCATCACATGGGGGGACAGGAGCCATCACTGAGGGGAGGGCTGGAGCCATCACAGGAGAGGGAACAGGATCCACCAGGGTGGGCACAGGGGTGGGCATGCAGTATTCTAGTATCATCTTGGGCTCCTCGCCCCCTCCTGCACAAGACAACGAGAAGACAGGCTCTCTGTCCAAAATGCCATCCCCCACTGTGATGTACAGTACTTACAGGAGATACTCTAAGAGAATTGATTGAACTGATTGTCCTCCATACTCTGTTAATCAGTGTGGGTGCGATTGTGCCATTTCTGTATTTTCTTAAATTATAGACTGCATGTTTGAAGAACCGAGGTCTGCTTACAATTTAGTGACAGTAATTACGCTCTGTGAAGAGAACCACGTGCTGCCTCGGTGTAATCAGGGGTGTAATCTGGCTGAGTCGCGGATGTTTTGGGGCCCTGGGTAGAAATGGAATGTGTGAGCCCCCCTCTAAATAGCAGAGACATGACACATTCAGGGCTGTTTGCATGTGAATAGATGTCGCAGCTCCTGAACCTGCCGCCCCTCCCTCACAGTCACCTTCGAAGCACCTCTTAACTGGTCATCAAGGGCTGGAGGTGTGAGGTTTGCCATCCCGCTGTGACGCTTCAATTCTGCTGAGTATCTGAGGAGCTTTGGTGCAGCATCGGAGTGAAGAAGGGAGGTGGGTGCAAACTGTGCCGGCTTTAGGGTGGGGCAACCGGTGCCCTGTTAAAATGACGGACAAATGGCGTCCGTTAGCAAACACTTCCTTGTTCGAATGCTCCATGAATGGTGTGGGCAGACAAGCGTGGCAGTGAAGGCTGGGCGTGGCGTAAAACTCAGCACTGGATGTCTTTGGTTGCTAGCCCAATTCACAGGTGATAGCCACATAAACAGACCCCCCAGGATATAGCGAAAAATGCCGCGATTTCTACAAAAATGTCGATTTCGCGGGCATTTTTATAAAAATCGCGGCATTTTTTAAAAAGTGCCGATTTCTCGGCAAATCGCGAAATCGCGAAATCACGATATCCTGGAGGGTCTGACTTTGGGTGCTGCACTGCACTGTGTGACAGTGTGTAAATCTAGGCCCTATAGTACCCTTAGAGCCCATGGGGACATATACCCATGGGAAACTGGCAAAAAGAAATTCAATTAATTTAAAATGATTTTAAAGTAAGATAATCATGACCCAAGGAGTACAATCCAGAACATGAGAAAATAAACCTACAAAATGGGAAATAAATGCCTGGGATCCTAATGGAGTCACTGGGAGGCTGGCATAATTGAATACCTTCATTAAAAATAATAATAACCATGGTCCGGGAGTAAAATCCATGTGGTAGAACATGTTCAAAATAAACTCTAGAAAATAGGACATAAATAAGTGTTGTGCTTTCAGTGCCTAGGAGATCTCTATAGAAGCCTGAGTGGAGTTGGTGAAAATAAAGTAAATTATTAAAAATGGTAATATCAATGGCCTAAACAGTACTAAAACCATTCAATAAGCACCGTATAACAGAAATATATATTTTTGTAAAGAAAAAATGTGCAAACATATATGTAGGATCCTAAAGGATCACAATACAATCCTAGAAGAAGCTGTTTGAGAGTGGCATAAAAATGGCTAACAATTAATAACCAGGCACACATACTGGTGTAACCAAATGGTGGATATCAAAACTAGGGGGTACCACATCTCTACTAACAGGTATTGAGAAAGGGGTAATGTCAAAAATATAATCAAAGCTGAACCTGCCTGAACTTAATTTCTTTGTCGTGAATCAACGTTTGGGCCTGATTACTACTTTGGTGGTGCAGCGCAGGGCCTGCTCCACTACCGCACCACCAAAGCTGTCGTCAGACAGGCCACTGGATTAGGAGTTTCCTCCTGTCTGGCGGGCTTTGTCCTTGACCTTTCCTTCGGCAGTGCCCTGAAAACGGGCACCGCAATGGGAACGCCAACAACAGGTCATGCACGGCATGTTCTAAAAAGCCCATGCTGTGCAGGAACTGGTGGGCAAGCACATGGGGGGCACATGTTGTGCCCCCCTGTGGGCATCCACATGGGGAGAATGCACATGGGGGCCCGCAGGGCCCCCTTTGTTTCCCCTTTGCCAAGGTGTTCATAGAGTAAGAATCTCCATGACACCACCTGCAGAGAGGAAACTCGTAATATGCTCCGTCCAACCATATTGCAGCCTCCTGACTGCTGCAACACCACCAGGGAGCGGTGTTTCCCTGGCAGCTGTGTCGAGGCTGTGGCCATCCGACTGCCTGAATCATTATAGGGTGGTCAGGGGACCGCCACCGCCATGCCCCCACAAGTCTGTCGGTCGGTGGACCGCCAGACTCGTAATGGAGCCCTTAATGATATACCCAGGGTGGGACCCAATTATGAACATAATAGCAATCTGAATATAGTCATTTACTTTTATCCTTTCTTTATGTCAACATAGTCAATAAGGAAAAACCCGTGAGGGTCTCAAGACGCTAAGGGGTGGGGAGTGCTGCAACTGTTCAAAAAGCCAGGTCTTGAGGAGTCTTCTGAAGGTCAGTAGGTCTTAGGTCTGCCGTAGGCGGTTGGGGAGGGTGTTCCAAGTCTTGGCGGCAAGGTGGGAGAATGATCTGACGCCGGAGGTCACTCTTTGGATGCAGGGGATAGTGGAGAGGGCGAGGTTGGTGGACCTGAGCTGGCGGGTGGGGGTGTAGAAGCTGAGTCGGCTGTTGAGGTACGCTGGTCCGGTGTTGTGGAGAGCCTTGTGTGCATGGGTGAGGAGCTTGAAGGTTATCCTCTTGTTGATGGGTAGACAGTGCAGGTCTCTTAGGTGGGGTGAGATGTGGCTGCAGCGGGGATGTCGAGGATCTGGCGTGCGGATGCATTCTGGATGTGTTGGAGTCATTTCAGGAGTTTGGCTGGGGCTCCTGCGTAGAGAGCGTTTCTGTAGTCCAGTCTGCTGCTGACGAGGGCCTGGGTGACAGTCCTTCTTGTTTCGGTGGGAATCCACTTGTAGATACTACAGAGCATGCAGAGGGTGTTGAAGTAGGAGGAAGAGACAGCGTTGACCTGCTTCGTCATGGAGAGGGTGGAGTCGAGGATGACCCCTAGATTGCGTACGTGGTCGGTGGATGTTGAAGCTGTTCCTAACGTCATCGGCCACCAGGAGTCATCCCAGGCCGAGGGGGTGGATCCGAAGATGAGGACTAAGCATGGGCGGATTTTGGGAATCTGGCGTTCGCGAATTTTGCGAATTTGCGAACTCCCAATCCGCAAAATCCGCGAATTCTCGCGAATTTGCGGATTTTTTTTTTTTGTGTTCGCAAGGATTTCTGCCAGTTCGCAAGGATTTCTGCCAGTTCGCGAGGGTTTTGTACCAGTTCGCAATTGCGAACTTGCATGTCGGCTCGCAACGGTCACGATTATGTTGTTTCTACGTCTGGTTCATCATCACAGGTTCCCAGAACCCTCTGTTTTACCCCTGCCACCCTCTGTTTCACCCATGCCATCCTCTGGTGCATCAATGCCACCCTCTGGTTCATCATCACTGTAGATTATGGGGGGAAAAAAGCAAGCACACCTGCCTGCTTCAACTGACATGAATTAATTTGGGGTTGATTTATTAATGTGTCACTGTTTTAAAATTCCAGTCTGGCACCTGCTTCCTTATCTGTAATTTGCTTTCTGTTGCAGTGCAATTTTTTTTCCAGGACCTTTGTGGCCTACTTGTAGCTATTCTATGAGCCTGCTGTGAGGGTCAGAGCAGGGTCATATAATTGTTGCAACTAGCAACTGAACTCTGGAGGGGCCCTTGTCAGGAAGCACTACAGGGAATGGTTACTAATGATGAGTTTGAACTTTTGAACCTGCTGAATGCTTTTTTTGTGTTCGCAAGCATTTCTGCCAGTTCGCAAGGATTTCTGCCAGTTCGTGAGGGTTTTGTACCAGTTCGCAATTGCGAACTTACACCGCACGCAGCAAAATTGTATCACCAAGAAAAAAAATCCGCTGCGTGCGAATTTGCGGATTTTGCGGGAAATTCGCGGATCTCGCGGATTGCGAATTTACCGAAAATCCGCAAAATCCGCGAGCGTAACGGATTTTCCGCCCATGCTTAATGCGGACCTCCGTCTTGTCTGAGTTCAACTTCAGTCAGCTGTTTCTCATCCATTCGGCGACTGCCTTCATCCCTTCGTGGAGGTTGGTTTTGACGGTGTGGGGGTCCTTGGTAAGGGAGAGGATCAGGATCCCCCCTGTTTAAAACACTCGGAATGCTCACTGCTGTTTTCTTTCAGCAGGCTTGTCCAAAGCATCAAACAACATAACAGTGACCACTTTGACACACAAACATTATCTGTTTTAC
>NW_028245584.1:0-131982 GCF_964263255.1 Lissotriton vulgaris | reverse complement strand
CAAGAGAAGAAACAGGCTCAGGCATTAATGGCTGCGGTCACACTGTGGGTGGATTGGCGATCGCCACCTCTTGAATCCCAGAATGGAGAGACATCGGACAATGACTCCAGTCATTCTGCAAATAGTGTGTCCTTAGTTCTGCTCCCGACAGTAACACAGCAAATGGCGGATGGTACCTTATGATGAGCCCCAGGAGATGTAACTATGGTCCTCTTCAGGAAAGATCACCAGGCAGCAGAGGCTGAGGGTTAGTGAGGGTGAGTCCTGCTCTCACATACACTGTAAATTCTGACATTCACAAAGACTAAAATGAGTCAGCTGAGGGAGTAGGTCATTAGAGTCACCTGCGGCCCATCTGACAACCTCAGGCAGATTGCATGAAAGAGAGAGAACTAATAGAGGTGCTAGAGCAACATACTCAGTTAATAGACCAGTTAGACTTCTGAGCATACCAAGCTGAATTGCACATGCAAAGTGACATTCAGGCTGCTTACTGCCGTGGCTCCTATACAGGGCAGTGCCAGCTACATCTTTCGCAATCAACAAAGTGACCCCGACACAGATGGCTACTAACCAAGCAGACATACACAATGCCTTCACCATTCATTTTCAGGCTGATATGAGCTCTCCCTTCATTGACCGCAAGGGTTGACATACAACACTGTTAGAAATGGGGGTCTCTAGTTGGCAGAGGTATGTACCTTTGTCCAAATAGGGACTGTTGCTTCAAGTCAGGGTAAGGGAGATACACTTCTAAAATAAGCCCTGCTCACACCCTTGGTAGCTTGGCACAAGCAGACAGGGTTTTCTCAGAGGCAGTGTGTAAAACATTTGTGAATACATACAGTAATACAGTGAAAACACTACAAATGAACAACACATCAGTTTAGGAAAATAAGCAATCTTTATCTAAACCAAAAGTGACCAAACAACAAACATCCACAATACAGTATTAAAAATATGACTTTCAAAAGGTAGAAACAGTTCAGTTCCAAGAAAACGTGAAATGCAACACTATACAAAGTACTTTGGATGAGTCAAAAAATGCAAGCAAAAAGGGTTGCAGGAAAGGTGATATTTTGGTTCTTTACACTCAGGGAAGGTGATGCGTCAGTTCCTTGCTTCGGGGGTGGTGATGCGTCAGTACCTTACTGCTGCATAGGGGAGTTGATGCGTTGGTTCCTTACCGGAGGGGAGGTGGTTCGTTGGTTTCTTATTGCTTGGGGAGGGAATGTTTCGGTTTCTTACTGCATCCCCCAACGATGTGACTGACTTGGCGCTTCAATGAGATGCGTGATGATCCAATGTAATGTATCTCGTCTTCTCCCATCGGGCCTGCATCAGAATCGGTGCAGTGATCTCAGACTTCAGTTTCGGTGCACAGTATTCGTTGCACGGCAGACTCCAGCCGCGTCGGAAACTTTCTCTTGCAGCTTTGCGATGCGTCGGAAACAGGCGATGCAGCGATTTTGACAGTTTTTGCAGTTTCCAGTCCCAAAACAACCTCCAGAGGCCAGGAACACTGGCAGGCACCTCTCAGCAGGTCAAAACTCTCACAAGAGGACTTCAGGGGCCCTGGGGGTGAAGTCTTTGTGCCCCAGAGACTACAGAACAGGAGGCAAGCTCAGTTTCAAGCCCTTTGAGATCTTCCTCAAGCAGGGGAAACCACAAACAGCAAAGTCCTTTTTCCTTTCATTGGCAGCAAGTAGCCACTGCAGGCCAACCCCAGACAGCAAAGAGCACAGGGGCAGTATTCCTCCTCAGCTTCTCTGGCTCTTCTCCTTGCCAAGGTTCCCCTTGATTCCGAGAAGTGATCTAAAAGTCTGGAGTCTGGGCCCCTCTTTTTAAACAGTAAATCTCTTTGTTCTCTCCTTGCCCAGGGCTCTGAGCCCAGTCCAAACCCATTCTGGCGGGGCACCTTGCATTGCACAACAACTTCCATTGTCAGTGTGAGCCCTGGTTCCAGACACACCACAGGGTTGGAGCCATCATTGTGAAAGGCAGGCACAGCCCTGTTCATGTGCAGGTGCTACTCCTCCCACCACTCCAAATGCAGACCAGGCCTATGCAGCCTAGCACTGACTCATCCAGACTAAGGGTGGGCGGCCAGCTACGCTCCATGCACGGAGTGCGCGTAGTGCCGTGTCCTACGCATTTTGCGTAGCGGGCGTAGCCAGGCGGCACTACGCGCACTCCGCAGACGGTGCGTAGCCGGCCGCCACCCGCCTCCCTCCCGTCCTCCCTAAATACTTAAGTAAAAGGATAGAAAGCTTTTAAAAACACTTACCTTGTCCGCCGCGTCCCCGGGGCTCCCTCTCGCCATCCCTGGATTCGCGCCGCCATTTCGGATACTAATGCGCATGCGCGGGCGGCCGCGCATGCCCATTTCTCACGAGAAATGCGCATGCGCGGGCGCCCGCACATGCGCATTAGTATCTGAATCGGTGGCGGCGCGAATCGCGGGACGGCGAGAGGGAGCCCCGGGGACGCAACGGACAAGGTAAGTGTTTTTAAAAGCTTTCTATCCTTTTATTTAAGTATTTAGGGAGGGCGGGAGGGAGGCGGGCGGCGCGTAGTGGGGCTACGCGGAGTGCGCGGGATGGCGTAGTTTTGTGCCCACTTCGCGTAGCTCCGCGTAGCCCCACTCCGCACACTACGCCCAGGGTTAATCCAGACTCTCTGAAGCCTCTGCACATCCCCAGCACCTGTCACTCCAAAGCCAGACAGTCAATACACATCCTAACAGAGGCACACTGGATGGGCAAGTAGGAAAAATACCTACTTTCTAAAAGAGTTCAGGCATACTAAACTTTATTTTCCCACCTTGTTCCCAGGGGTAGTTATATTGATAAGATGCTATATCCAAACTTCCCATTCTATCCTATGGGAATAGGTAGCCTTGCAATAGTGAAAAACAAAATTGGTAGTATTTCACTATCAGGATATTCCACACACACTGGCATGTCCTACCTTTCATATACACTGCACCATGCCCACTGGGGTACCTTGGGCCTCCCTTAGGGGTAACTAAAATATAAAAAAGGGAAGGGTAGGGCTTGGCAAGTGGGTGCACTTGCCAAGTCGACATGTTAGTACTGGACTGCAAACAGATACTGCAGTGGCAGATCTGAGACACATGTGCAGGCTGCTTATCTGGGTGGCACAATCAGTGCTGCAGGCCCACTAGCAGCATTTGATTTACAAGCCCCAGGCACATACAGTGCACTGTACTAGGGACTGACTAGTAAATCATGTATGCCAATCATGGAAGCACCAATCCATCATAACAATTTCCAGGGAGAGCATATGCACTTTAGGACTGATCAGTAGTGGTAAAGTGCCCAGAGTCATAAAACCAACAAAACACGTCAGAAACAGAAGGCCACAAAGCACAAATCTTGGGATTTACTGGCTGTAAAAGCCAGGTCTAACACAACCTTCTTTAAGCCTAAAGCCAGGGTAGACTAGTCTATCCCTTGGTGGGCTTCCCTGATTGAGGTGTTTGAACCTAAACCTGTCCCACAACAGCGGGGGCACATTGTGGTTCTACGCCTTTCTGAACCCAGTTGGCTTCCTCTGTCCATACTCTCGGGGCCCACTAAGCTAATCCATGGGGAACTCTTCTCCTCATCTGTGGACAGCATCTGTGCAGCACCTAACGTTAGTTTGCTCACAGGTGTGTCCCAATAGGCAGGCAGTACCCTCATTGCCAACATAGTGGTCTGGCCCAGTCCATCTCCGAGGGGTGACTCCTTTACCGTCCCCATGGGCCACTCTGTCCACCAGGACAGTGAGCCACAGTGGGCACTGGCAGTGGTCAGTAATGAGACCCAGGCCTTATGCCCCTCAGGACACTCGAGCCTCTGTAGTGTCAGAGAGTGGGGGGCAGTAGCCCCCGGTGCCTGTACCCTTTGCCCACTCACCCTCCTGTCAGGTCAAGGATGACCTTCTGACACTGACCCTCCAGCCCAGGGTGTGTACCCTGACACTGGACTGAGGGGGGCTCTCCCACACCGGTCCTCCTCCTTGGCGCTCTGCACCCTCCTACCTGGAGAGGTACCCCCAACCAGAATTGTCAGGGCACCTGTGGCAGGTGTCCTGCACAATTTGCCCACCAGTTCAGGGGTTCTGTCCTGCAACTGGGATTCTAGCCTAGGGTGTGCGCCCTTAGCCTGGGCACGGGTCAGGGTTGAGTCTGCCCTGGCCTGCTCCCCTACTGAGACCCTGCACCACCCACCTGTAGCGATCCCCCCAGAAGACAAACCAGTAGGGGCACTGTTAGCAGTCAACCCTTCCTCCAGGTCAGGGGTGACACCCTGAATCTGGCCAACCCAGGGTCTGTACTGTTATGCTGGACCCGTGCCTGGCAACCCAGGACATCTGGGGGAGTACACCCACCCTCCCAAGGGAAACACACTCCTCTGGAGTTGTGTAAGAGTCTGCCTGGCGCAGGTCTCAGCCTCCTGTCCACCTGAGAGACCATGAAGACCCCCCAGGCCAGTAGTGGCCTTACCAGGGTCAGTCCTGGGGTGTTCTAATCTCAGAGAAGGCAACCCCTGACCAACTGGTCATTCCACTGGGGATTGCATCCCCCTCTCAGTCCTCTCTCTGGACTCATGCCCTCGCCCAACTGGAGAGGGGCTGGAAGTCACCAGAGCTGGTGAAATGCTGGTTACAGCAGTCCCCCCCCAGTTCAGCTGACTGCTTGCGCTCCCCCTCAGGGGATGGCCTCTCAGTACAGACGAGGCCCCCCTCCTGGTGTTTCCTCATGGAACCAACCAGGCCTTGAGACTGAGTTGTGGGCACCTCGGGACACAGCCCACTCCAAATTATTCCCCTCTGAGACAGTACATGGGACCCTACACCCCTCCCATTACTCTGGGGCCTATCTGGGCGACCACAACCTTCCCCTACCGCACTTGGTTGGGGAAAACCTGAGCCACCTCCATTAGGATCACCCCCAGATGCTTCTTCAGACCCTCTGGAATCCACCAAAAGGTTTACCTCCAGTGTGAGCTCCCTGGGGTCAGAGAACTCACACTCCAATAGGTGTTGGCATAGCTCTGAAAAACAGGGCAATAAAATATGATCTCCAACAATTGAATCACACAGCCCCACACAGGTATTAACCAAGCTACCATTTGCCTCATCATCCAGTGCCTCGCATATGTACCCCACATCACTGTCCAGAGATTGGCAATACAGTATCTGACTGTCTCTGTAACTCAACCCACACTCTTCCGGGCGGTCTCCACACTCACTTACCAGGACTACTACCATGGACGAACCACTCTCCCTGCACTTCTTTTACAGAGTCAGTAGAGTGTCTCTCCCACCACTAGGAAAATGATCCCTTGTGCCATACCCCAATCCACTACAGGGACACTGCACACCACTGGAACTACCTCTTAAACCTTAACCTCCTGGTGTGTGTCAACCCCCTCTTTCAAGTCAGGGACCACATCTCTGGGTGGGTGAGTAGCCAAAATATCGAAATTTAAATATCGACCTACTGTAATATCGATGTAATAATATCGAAGGGACAGAATATAGAAGGTAAGTAATATTGATTTTTTTAATATGGAAGGGACTAAATTTCTTTTATTAATATCGATGTTATTAATATCGACGTTAGTTATATCGATGTTACTAATCTCGATTTTAATATGATTTTTATGTATGTGTTATTTTTTTTGTCATTTAAGTTAATTTTGTATTTTAGTACCGTAGCAGGTTGTGGGCTTATAGGGGAATAGGGTGGGGAGTAATTTAATTATACAAAATTAGTTATAAATTTTTAGGAATTATAAATTAGTTTTAATTAATTTTTGTGTGTATGTTCTGTAGCGGGTTCTGGGTTTATAGGGGAATAGGGTGAGAAGTAATTTAAATGTAATTAAGTAGTAATTTATTTTCATAAATTGGTGTTGCTAATTATATTATTGTTAATTAACTATTATTTGGTAATTAATTTTTATTATATGGTAATTCATTGTTATTAATTGATTAATTCATAAATATGTTAAGTGTATTATTTTATTATTGGAGTTTGTTATGTGTTTATAGGGGCATAGTGTGTAAAGTAATTGATATGTAATTAAGTAATTAATACATTTATAGTTCGGTATTGATAATTAATTTATTGGATATTAATTATTAATTGGTAATTATTTAAATGTATACTTTTTTTAGTATGAAAATGTATTTATGGTTGTTTAATCATTAATTGGTAATTAAATATTACTAACTAATATGTTTTTTTAAATAAATAAAGTAATAAGCAATTATTAATTTGTAATGTTTGATAATTCATATTTTTGGTATAACAAATTATTTAATTGTTTAATATTAGTTAATCTGTAATTACTTTTTAATACTTAATATGCTTTTGTTAAAAATACATATTTTATTGTTCAATGTTTATTTATTGGTAATTATTATTTATTAATATTATTAATTGGTATTTATTATTCATTTATTGTTATTTAATTATTCATTGGTAATTATGTTTTTAATAATTATTTTTTGATGTATTTAATAATTAATTTATTAAATATTTTACAATATTAATTGACTTATAAGTATGTTATTTTTAACTTCTACGCTATTCAACACTTTCTCTACTTTTGCACTCTCTGGAGTGGGAATAGTAATTTTTACCCCTACGCTATCCAACACTTTCCCTACTGTTGCACTCTCTGGAGTTGGAATAGTAATTTTTACCCCTACTCTATCCAACACTTTCCCTACTGTTGCACTTTCTGGAGTGGGAATAGTAATTTTTACCCCTATGCTATACAACATTTTACTTACTGTTGTTTTTTTTGGAGTTGGAATAATAGTTTTATTCCCTCTGTTATTTAAAAATTGTTTTTATTATTTTAGCTAATGTAGTATATAATTAATTTTAAAAATATTAAAAGCAATTTTTAAAAAAATTTGTTTTACATATTTATTTTATTTTTATTTGTTATTATTTTATGTGTATATATGTATTTATAATTTATAATATTTTAATTATTTATAAGTTATTAAAATAATTATTCAAAGTTAATATTAAGTAAGTATACATACATTATGGGGTCGATTCTGATTCGGAAAAAGGAATCCGTACGACTACTCGTATTCATAGCCGTTTCCGTACGAATCGTACAAATCCGTCTGAATCGCCTAGTACGATCCGTTGGTAAAAAATCCATCTGTATCTTTGTGAACCGTACGAAAAACAAGCAAAAATCCGTACGATACTGACTCGGAAAGTGAACCGTACGATTCGGAAAAATGCTGTACGACCTGACAAGTACGATCCAGACCGGGGACCGAGAACGCGATTCGTATGGGAAAACGTTGTCGCGTATGAACTGCGATTTGTATGGAAAACATAGCGTATGAGTGATTAACAAAATCAAATACGAAACAAACCACCCCTTAACAAAGCGCACGCGAACCCTGTAAAAACATTGCGTATGAGCGAGCCACAAAATTAAATACAAAACGAACCCCCCTTAACGAAGCACACGCGAACCCTGTAAAAATGTTGCGTAAGAGCGAGCCACAAAAGTAAATACGACACGTACCCACTCTAAACGAAGCACACGTGAACCCCTAAAAACAGCACAAGGAGGGTGCAAACGACTCGCACAACACCACTAAACATGTCTCCTGTGTACAAACCATTGGAAAAGAATGTCCTGGCCAGATACAAACAGGTAAACAGAGGGCCTAACTCAGACCCACCCCTTATAACACACCCACCAAAAATTCAAACTAAGCCCCACCCTCTAATAGACCAATAAAAAGGGCCCACACTCACAAAACATGATCCTTTGCAACATACCAATTTAGCTGCAGAGACTGACAACACACCAACAACTGCACACATCCACCTTCACACATACCCCCAATCACATTCAGACCCGCACACCCCCCATTCACATTCAGACCCACACACCCACATCCATACACACCGTTACCCCAATCACATTCACCCCACACCATTTCCGCACAAAAGAATCCAAAGTTCACAAAGGAAGAGATGGAGATCCTTGTAGATGAAGTCATCAGAGTCGAGCCACAGCTGTTTGGCACATTGGTCAGACGGACCAGTATAGCCGAGAAAACACAACTGTGGGAGAGGATCGTCAGTAGGGTGAATGCTGTTGCATCCCTTCAGACGCACCAGGAGGGATTGCCAGGCCAGATGGTACGATCTGCTGAGGATGGTGAAGCGGAAGACGGACGAGGACTATGCCCAGAGCCAGTTCACTGGAGGTGGTGGTCCCCGCAGACCAGTACAGTACCATCCCTGGGAGGAGAAGGTCATGGCCCTACTACCACCGGTGGGAGTCTCATTGCAGATCGCGCTTTACTGCTGGTGGGCAACTACGTTTTTTAAAACTACCTTTCTTGCTATTTTATTTAGTGTACGTTTAATTTTCCCCTGGTTTTAAACTGGTGCATTATCCAAATACCTGCATTATAATTGTCAAAACACCGCGTTTTAGCGGGTCCCTGCATCCCTTTTATCTTTCATTCCTTTTCATTACCGGTGGCAGACACATTGGGGGGAAAACGGGACGCTTGACGGCGCCATCTTTGTTTGCGCGCTAGCTGCACAGAGGCAGCTATTTAGGGTGGGCAAACCTGGAAGCAATCTTGATCAGGTAGGACACTTAACAACGCGAGCAGGGCTCATTGCAGATCGAGCTTTACTGCTGGTGGGCAACTACGTTTTTTAAAACTACCTTTCTTGCTATTTTATTTAGTGTAAGTTTAATTTTCTCCTGGTTTTAAACTGTTGCATTATCCAAATACCTGCATTATAATTGTCAAAACACAGCATTTTAGCGGGTCCCTGCATCCCTTTTATCTTTCATTCCTTTTCATTACCGGTGGCAGACACATTGGGGGGAAAACGGGACGCTTGACGGCGCCATCTTTGTTTGCGCGCTAGCTGCACAGAGGCAGCTATTTAAGACGGCCATGCTGACGCGCAGCGTGAGCGCGCAGCGTGAGCACGCCGGAGTCACGCCAGAGTCGAGCCCATCTGTGCCCATCCGTGACCATACGGGGCCTGGGGCCACGACCCCTGGTCCGCATCGCACTTACAGCAGAGGTGAGTTATGGGAATCCAATCTTGGCAATATCTGTTAGTTATGACTATTGAAAGTACCTAGGACAGACCCCAGTCGGGAACATGTGCACAAGGCTCGTGGTCTGCATTATGGTCTCCTTAACACTCGCTCCCTCCAGAAACACAACTTGGAGGTTTTTAGTATACTGGAGGACGGGGAACTGGATGTTCTGGGAGTCACGGAGATGTGGTTAGGGGACTCTTCTATGCCAGATCTCGTAGCGTCTCTGCCAGCGCACTTCTCAGCGTTTTATCAAAATAGAGCGGATACTAAGAGAGGGGGTGGGGTGGCCCTTCTCTATAGCTCACGCTTACAGGGTGAAATACTCCTGGCCGAAAGTATGGGAGGCACTGAGGTGTTGGGTGTTAGGCTGAAGTTGGGAGCAGACTGTATAATTATCCTTCTAGTCTATCGCCCCCCGTGGGCATTGCCGGATTTCCCGGACCTGTTCCTGAGACTGGCCCAGGACACACGCTCAAGATACGATAAAGTGGTCATCATGGGTGATTTTAATTATCACTGGGAGAAAGTACCGAAAGAAGGACAAGCTCTTCAGATTGATGAGGCACTGACATCTCTGGAGTTTGTCCAACAAGTGAGGGGCCCAACACATGTCAAGGGTCATACCCTTGACTTGATCTGGTTGACATCTCCTGCACATGGTACGGTGACTGTTCAGCCGTGTGTTTGGTCTGATCACCATTTGGTGAGGGTCGAGTTTCTGCTGGATGAACAAGTAATGAAGTCTAGGGAAGGGTGGAAGGCGGTCAGAAAGTGGAGAAACATCAATGGAGATAAAATGTTAGATTATCTCTGAACATATCCATCTCCTAACAATCAGAAAGAAAATTCAGAGGTCCTCTGTAAGGAATTACAGGACAAACTTAGGAAGACTGTGGACCACCAATACGTAGGATGAATATAGTGAACAGAGGACCTGGGGCCCCTTGGTACAACGAATCACTTAGGGAGAAGAAACGAGGGCTTCGGAAACTAGAAAGAGCTTGGCGGAAGGATTATGATTCCAACTCCCGGAGGTAGTATACACAGGCACTCACTAGCTATAAACAGGCGATTATAGCTAGGAAAGCGGAGTTCTTTGAGGAGAGAATAATAATCGCTAGAAACCCTCAGAAAGAAATCTTTAAAGTCCTAACGGAACTCAGGAAAAATAAAGAACAATCCACGGAGTTCGTGCAGGAGGACTGTCAAAAATTTCAAGATTTCTTTGTTAACAAGATTTCGGATCTTGTAGCTGAAATTGGTGCGACCCCTGAGATTGACTGTCCTCCGCAGGATATTCTTGTTAGAACGTCAGTGACTACCCCATTAACGGCCTTACCTTTGATCACGAAGGAAAGGCTGCCAGCTCTTCTGGGTCGGGTCAAATCGGGTTCCTTGGCAGACCCGTGCCCATCAGAAGTGTTTAAACTAGCACTGCCTGGTATAGAGGAAGAAGTGTTGAACCTATTGAATACATCTTTACAAACAGGACAAGTACCGTCTTCCTTTAAGGAGGCCCGGCTGATTCCCCTGCTGAAAAAAACAGGGGCGGACGTGAAATGCCTGAAAATTTTCAGGCCTATAACTCAGCTGCCGTTCTTGGCGAAGGTGGTGGAGCAACACGTACTCACCATCCTGTCGGAACATCTGGAAAGTAACAACTTGTTTGAGCCAAATCAAGCAGGGTTCCGTGCGAATCACAGCACGGAACTCGTTATGCTGTCTATTCTGGATGAACTGAGGAACAGGGCAGATAAGAAAACTCCAGGTGCCCTGGTGCTGTTAGACCTCTCCGCGGCATTTGATACCGTTTGTCATAAACAACTATTTTCGCGGATGATGGATTTCGGCATTCAGGGCACGGCACATGCTTGGCTCTCCTCCTTCCTTCAAGGGAGGTCACAGAGAGTGCAGCTTGGTGACCTTCTTTCCACCACTACATCGATCACCTGCGGAGTGCCACAAGGGTCTGCCCTGTCGCCCCTCCTTTTTAACATCTACCTACAACCTCTGATTAGACTGCTCAACCAGATGGACTGCCAGGTGTACAATTATGCGGATGACACCCAGATAGTGATCCAACTAGATGATGGTCCGGGTGCTCTCGTAAGACTGCAAAACATCTTGAAGTACACAGCCAATTGGATGTCCAGAAATTCATTAAAGATCAATCCGGATAAGACCGAGGTACTGCCAATTACCATCGCAGGGAACCCATGGAATGAGCATTTCTGGCCAAGAGAACTAGGGTCACCTCCGGAACCTGCGGCCGTGGTCAAGAGCTTAGGCATCCAGGTGGATGGCAAGCTGTCTATGCAGAAACAAGTTAGGACTGTTGTGGGGACCTGTGTCGGCCTCCTTCGACAACTTAGGAAAGTTTCACCTTTGTTGTCCTTTTCCACTCTGAGGCGTGCGGTCTCCGCCACGATCCTAGCTAGGCTAGACTATGGCAATTCGCTATACATAGGGCTGCCGCAAAAACTCCTGAATAAGATGCAGGTTGTCATGAATGACGCTGCTAGGCTTATTTTTAAAAAGCCAAGGAATACCCATGCATCCCCCCTTATGCGAGAACTGCACTGGCTGCCAGTTAAGCAAAGGGTGATGTTCAAAGGGCTGTGCATTGTTCACAAAGCCCTTTACGGTAAGGCGCCAATCTACATGAAATCTCGCCTAATCCCCTATAGTCCAGCTAGAGTGCTTCGATCTGCTGACGCCACCCTCCTTACTCAACCATGCTGTAGATTGGCCACAGTGGGTGGTCGTGCCTTCTCCTATTTACTCCCAGCAGCTTGGAATAAGCTGCCAATGGAATTGCGGAAGGAGACTAATTTGTTGTCCTTCCGAAAGAAACTAAAAACAGTGCTTTTCCAGCAAGCATGGGGTGGCTTGTAATTTTATGAATAGTTGTCCTCCACTGTACTTGATGTTTCGATCCTGACAAAGCGCTTAGAGACCCCTGGGTTATAACGCGCTATATAAATTAAATAAATAAATAAATAAATAAATAAATAAATAAACATTGAAGGAGTTATAGAGCCTGGTGAGGATACAAACAACTCAAGTAACATAGGGGTAATGGCATCTACACTCCAAGTATAAAAAAATGCCCGCAACAAGCACCAAGTGCCCGCTGAACATAACTACAGGCAAAAACAACGCTAATTCCACTAACATGTGTATGCCCCATTGACAAACCAAGGCCATGCTATGTCCCATGCTACAGGAAGCACAGACCCAAGAATGGACGTCTGGTATCCTGGGAGGGTGGCTGTCACAAAACGTATCGTGGCACTCCAAATAAGACCCAATCGCATGGGCGTCTGCATGGGTGGGCAAGGGTGGCTCTTGGCCCCCCTGGTTCGCCAGTGTGTCTCGTGTGGGCCAAGTCAGGGCCTGCCCTAGTCCATCATGCTTCTGAAATGGTGCCATTGTCCCAGGTGGCAGCACCCTCCATTGGGTGGGAAGGGTGCAAGGGGGTTGCCGAGAATTGTGCAAGGCAGAGGGGAGGAGGGTGCAAGGCGGAGGGTGAGAAGGGTGCAATGCAGAGTGCCAGAAGGGTGCAAGGCAGAGGGGATGAGGGAGCAAGGCAGAAGGGAGGAGGGTGCAAGGGGGAGGGCAAGAAGGGTGCAAGGCAGAGGGTGATAAGGGTGCAAGGGGGAGGGCAAGAAGGGTGCAAGGCAGAGGGCGAGTAGGCTGCAAGGCAGAGGGGAGGAGGGAGCAAGGCAGAGGGGAGGAGGGTGCAAGCAGGAGGATGAGAAGGGTGCAAGGCAGAGGGTGATAAGGGTGTAAGGGGGAGGACAAGAAGGGTGCAAGGCAGAGGGCGAGAACGGTGCAAGGCAGAGGGTGAGAAGGGTGCAAGGGGGAGGGTGAGAAGAGTGCAAGGCAGAGGGTGATAAGGGTGCAAGGGGGAGGGCAAGAAGGGTGCAAGGCAGAGGGCAAGAAGGGTGCAAGGCAGAGGGTGAGAAGGGTGCAAGGGGGAGGGTGAGAAGGGTGCAAGGCAGAGGGGAGGAGGGTGCAAGGCAAAGGGCCCAAAGGGTTCAAGGGCTAGAGGGAGAAGGGTGCAAGGCAGAGGGGAGGAGGGTGCAAGGGTGAGGGCAAGAAGGGTGCAAGCAGAGGGCGAGAAGGGTGCAAGGGGAGGGCAAGAAGGGTGCAAGGCAGAGGGCGGGAAGGGTGCAAGGCAGAGGGGAGGAGGGTACAATGCAGAGGGACCGAAGGGTGCAAGGGGGAGGGTGAGAAGGGTGCAAGGCAGAGGGGAGGAGGGTGCAAGGCAGAGGGGAGGAGGGTGCAAGGGGGAGGGCGATAAGGGTGCAAGGGGGATGGCAAGAAGGGTTCAAGGCAGAGGGCGAGAAGGGTGCAAGGCAGAGAGGAGGAGGGAGCAAGGGGGAGGGCGAGAAGGGTGCAAGGCAGAGGGTGAGAAGTGTGCAAGGCAGAGGGGAGGAGGGAGCAAGGCAGAGGGAACGAGGGTGCAAGGGGGAGGGCGAGAAGGGTGCAAGGCAGAGGGCGATAAGGGTGCAAGGCAGAGGGGAGGAGGGTGCAAGGCAGAGGGGAGGAAGGTGCAAGGCAGGGGGCCCGAAGGGTGCATGGGGAGGGTGAGAAGGGTGCAAGGCAGAGGGGAGGAGGGTGCAAGGGGGAGGGAAAGAAGGGTGCAAGGCAGAGGGTGATAAGGGTACAAGGGGGAGGGCAAGAAGGGTGCAAGGCAGAGGGCAAGAAGGGTTCAAGGCAGAGGGGAGGAGGGAGCAAGGCAGAGGGTAGGAGGTTGCAAGGGGGAGGGGAGGAGGTTGCAAGGGGGAGGGCAAGAAGGATACAAGGGGGAGGGCGAGAAGGGTGCAAGGGGGAGTGCGAGAAGGGTGTAAGGGAGAGGGTGAGAAGGGTGCAAGGGGGAGGGCAAGAATGGTGCAAGGGGGAGGGTGAGAAGGGTGCAAGGCAGAGGGCGATAAGGGTGCAAGTGGAGGACAAGAAGGGTGCAAGGCAGAGGGTGAGAAGGGTGCTAGGCAGAGGGGAGGAGGGTGCAATGCAGAGGGCCCGAAGGGTGCAAGGGGGAGGGTGAAAAGGGTGCAAGGCAGAGGGGAGGAGGGTGCAAGGCAGAGGGCCAGAAGGGTGCAAGGCAGAGGCCAGAAGGGTGCAAGGCAGAGTTTCAGAAGGGTGCAAGGCATGGCGATGAAGCTAAAGATTTGGCAACTCCTAGAAACATTTCTGAGGATGCTCATGCCCAATTGCACTCATCCCATAAGGCCCAGGTACACACCCATGCACCATGCTCAATGCACATGGAGTGGGAATGTACTGACAAGATAGCTGACACTGGGCCCTGGTGTAGGCAGCACAAGGGCCTCTTGTGATCAGTGCAAACACAAACATCAGGACAACAAGGTCAGATATCTTGTTCAGGAACTCACAACCACTGTCATGGCAGCATGCTCCATGGGTGTACAGCCACACCATGAGGGAGGCCCAGTTCCAAATCAGACTCCAACTACCAGTACGGCCCGTCACACACACCCCTTAGATAAACATAGCCTCCTGGGACAGGCAATGGAGTGCCCCACTGTCACAATCGTCATGCAACACAACAATTCGTAAAAAACAAGGACCCCCTGAGTAGTGGTATGACCAACTCCTAGGACAGGGATAGAATGTGTGAGTATAAATTCCTAGCCAATTGACAATGGAAACAAGTGAAAGGAAACAAAGCAAGAAGGAACCAAAATTTATATAAAAAAACAACATATTTTTAATGAGCACAGTTAAAAATCATATAGTGTGCTAGGTAGCATACACTACCTGACATCAAACCTACAAGAATTAAAAAACATTAATTTTCAATACTTCAAATACAAGTTAAAAAGTTAGACACACAGCTATTTTTAAAAGTGTCTAACTGAACAGTGGCAGTAGAGTTCGACGCGTGTTTCGGCGTAGACAACGCCTTCTTCAGGAGCACACAATTATCTGTAATACATATATAAAAAAGCAATATAAATTATCCCAATTTTATAATACAAAACAAGATACATAAGATATACATAACAGTTCATAATATAATAAAACGTTAAAACCTTCTCACTCTTGCTTATTTCCTTATGTGCAAAATCTTGTTTCCATATACATAATTATACAATCTCTAAAATTTGTCTGAGTACTCATATTCAGGGGGGTGTCTATATAGATCCACCCTCAAAGCAAAAAATTCATTCGCTTCCAAACTCTGGAGGTAACTCCAAATTACACAATTGCCAGATGGTACGGTTCAATACCATAACTAATATGATCAAACCTTATATGTGTATGATATTCATAGGTTGTAGTGACACAATCATGTGGTCAGGACTTGTAGAGTTAATCACTAGGAAAATATCTTATATATAAAAAGGAGGGAACTTACATAATGCAGAATCCCATTAGGTATTAATTACAAGTCCAGCTAAATATTCATATTCTGTGAGCAGAAATGGATGTATTTCCGACTCTACAACAATATATAGAGATCAAGTTTAGATAATGTAAGTAAAATATTAATAAATGACAACAAGGTATTGCTCCTCATAATAGTTGTTCTAAAAGCGCTCGATCCTGACCTCGAGTTAAATACTGTGACTGGGTAGAATGCGAATAACTTCCTATGTAAACCGTAGAAAATAAAGAATGACCAAAATTGATCATAATTACACACCTCGTCATTCTACAACCCTTATAAATTGGAGCACCTATAGAAATTACTCAACAAAAGGCGGCTATAATTGATATCTAGCACGGACAATAGTGTTGCCGATAGACAATAGGATAACCACTCGTAATAACTGATAGGTGAATATACCCCTACTCATAAGAGAGCTGTTTTCTGCAAAGATCGGCAATTACTCAGCGCTTATATATTATACTCGGTCGACATATGTCTATGAATAAACTCATAGTTACGAATACAATAGGGGAAAATAACCCCATATCAAATGTTCAAAAGGTGCTAATACCTTGTAGTGTAGCGTTTATGATTCCGCAATTTGCATACGCATTGATTCCAAAACGGAGATGATCGTCGTGAAAGTTTCCTAATGCAAGGAGCAATGATATAATGTAAAACACAAGTACCTATAAGTTAACGTTATGCAGCAAACAAAATAGATACATATTGTTCAGCAGGAAAAAAACAAATACAGATCTGATGAAGAATCCAAGCCAAAAATGCACGGTGCAGATTCACAAGTCCCTTGTGCTTCTTTCAAGGCGTCGTTGCTTCACCTTTGTGACGCAACAGACGCACAAAAGATGCGCCATGGTGCTGGGTATTTACAAGGTGATGTATCTGGGAGATATGCCACGTTCTAAAGCCCTGTGCAAGAAGTGGGTGTTCTGGTCCGGGGGGGCGGTGGGTGGCCATCACGGCGCAGCAACACCTCCCAAAAGTGGCTGAGTGAAATCTTAAAGATTTCACTCAGTGACTTTCATGCACATGCTGCCTCAAAACCCAGTGCATGCTTGAAGCAGGCGTAATGATTGACACTGCAGTGTGCAGATATGGCGCCACAGAGCATTTGTGGTGCTGCGTTGTGCCGGCGTCTCAACTCAAGCAATGTGCCACTCCTACGGCACAGATGTGTGACACAGCTGTGCCGTTTTTCTACCAATCTGATCCGCATTGTAAATGTGTTGCATCCATCCTGGCATAGCTGTGGTGCACACTGACTGGCAAAGCCCTGCTGATATGCATGGCTGTGCAAGTCATTGTAAATAGTACCTCACATGTCAATGACTCCTGACCGCAGATCAATCTGAACCCACAACATACCCATCCACAAGTGAACATTGAGAACAATTCAAAGCATAGACAACTACCAGGTGGAACAGTGCCAACGACAATGTATATGAAAAATGGATGTTGCATAAAATAGCATTAACATTGTCTGCCTTTCACACCCACAGAGCAACGTGCAGAATCTCCCCCCAACAATGAGGGAGAGGAATCGCAGTCCCAGGCTACTCAGGACCCTCATCCTACCGACAGCGATGCCTCTCACCACTCCATGGATGACCCTGACCAACCTGGCACCTCTGGTGCCCAAACCTGTGCAGCACCTGGATCAGGAACATCTGCTCCAACAACCCCACCCATTCCTGCCACATCCCAGCAGACAGCTTGGAGCCCTGCCCACACTTAACATCTGAGCCAGTCTGACAATGAGGGACAAGGTTCGCCGGGGCACCCAGGAGGTGGCAGACAACACCACCACTGCCATCCCTCAGGGGTCCCGTCAACCCGATGTGCCCACAACGGCAGGCCAGGCTCGTGTGGGCAGGGGTGGTGGGAGTGGCACAAGGCGGAGGCGAGAACCTGACCGGCCAGCTGCAGGGCCCGGTATGTCTGAACTGCGCAACATCATGGAGGCATATCGGCGGGACACGAGGGAGTTCAGCAAGGTAGTGGGGGGCCTCACCGAAATAAAAAACATGTAGGCCGAGCAACACGCCAGTTAACAATAACACCAAGGACGGATGGAGGCAAGACTGGCTGAGCTCCTGGCAGTGCAAAAGGACATAAGTCATTCACTCCGTCTGATTGCTGACAACATGGAGCACCCGTCCTGTGTCACCAGGCAAGAAACATCTAGGCAAAGACCGCTAACAGGCACAGGGAGGGAGGAGAAGGAGGAATCGTCCGACGGAGTGTCCCATGCATCGTCAAGGCCTGCATATGAGGGTCCCCCAAGGAAGGTGGGTCGTCCACAGAAAAGGCAGTGAGAGGCAGTGGGCCATGCTCATCTCCCAGGTCACCTGGACTGGAATCTCGCCTTTTTGTGCAACAGCATCACCTTATTGACTGTCCTACTCTCCCACATGGACTTGCTGGTTGCAGTCTGAACAATGATGCCAAGCAAAAACTGAAAGATAGGGTAAGTGAACACTTTAGAGCCCTCAAGAATAGAGATGACAGAGTTCCAATAGCAGCC
This sequence comes from Lissotriton vulgaris, assembly GCF_964263255.1. Lineage (NCBI taxonomy): Eukaryota > Metazoa > Chordata > Amphibia > Caudata > Salamandridae > Lissotriton > Lissotriton vulgaris. The sequence continues at coordinate 113,900 of NW_028245584.1, read as the reverse complement.
CATCGATCAAATGTTCAGCACAATCGGAACATCTGACAATGTCTTTTCATGGTATAGAAATGATATCAATGGATGGAAGGGGCGGAAATCGTGAACTCAAATTGAGACAACAGGAGGCACGCTGGATTATGAAAGTCCATGCTGTGGAGAGGGGGTTAAATTTTGAGGACAAATTACAATATTTTTTGTGCTAAGCTGTTTAGAACTGACGTCACTATTTGCTTTCCTTCCTTCTTCTAACCATTTACTATGACTACAATGTGAATCTAAGTTATTGGATATGACTTTTTCTGTATTAGTATCATGAACAACTACAAATAATTGAACCTTTGTGAAGTCCATGACATAATCTCAAATGTCGGCATACTGTTCTTTTGGTTTATGAGTAAACCAAAACTTGTGAACTGATCTTGTTATATGTATATATCTCTCTGTTAGATTATATACTTTTTCCATCATTTGGATGTGAGTTACTACTATGTATCATGTAGCCTATTTGACTTATAAATATGAGGTCGAATCTTGGGTTCCTGTATCTCTGGCTTTCTGTTCTTTCCACTAACTAACTGAGTTCTTCTCCATTGCCACTAATTACTAACAGTAGTAGATCACTCTCACTCTTGTCCTTTCTTGATCTTAAAATACTCTGTTTTAGCTTATCTACTTTGTCCCCTTAATCTCACTTCTGACTACGAACCAATCTTGTTGCTGACTTAATGTGTTGGTCGGGATGACCACCATAACAGCTTATTATGCACTTACATACGGAACTTAGATACAAGTACGTGTTACCCCCTCTTTTTCTTACTATATGGCCAAGTCGTACCTATTATAGTACTGTAGCGCTATATTAATAAATTAGATCTATGGGCACAGGGACCGTTTTCCGATTGGCGTAACCCTTAATATAGATTTGCGAATCTGTTTGCCCTATTAATATTATCCACTACAAGATGGCGGCACCTGTTTTCTCCCTGGAACAGTACTGTGGTTTTCTGAACCTTAGTCCGTTGTTGGTATCGTGACCGGGATACTGCTAATAATAGTAGCACAACAAGATGGCGCTGTTGCTGAACGCCGACTGCACTGGTAACCTCGTGGACACTGCTCTGTACTCGGAGGTATGTTTGACACAGGCTATCCTAAATACCCCTTCGTTCGGCGGTTTGTTAAATCCTGTGCTGTACGTTTGTGGGGGACACATCTATAATAATAGGTGGCGACTTCAATAATCAATTCGAACCACTCCCCGCCTACGTGGAAGGTATATCTGCCGAGGAGGATGAACTATGGGACATTCCCTCCTTGGCAGATGCAGTCATAAAGACATGCTCCCCCCTTGCCATTCAGATAAAGTCCCTCACACTCAGTCACTCTCTTAGGGCATGCAACGGCCGGATGGAGGGTGATATCCCCCCTAAAAACACCTTTAACAGGCTGGGACACGAATCAAGGATTGATTATATAATGATACCTACCAGAGACTGGAAGAGGGTGAAAGACTTTAGAATCATCCCTAGATATGACAGTGACCACAACTTGCTCACACTAAAGTTCGAGACCCCCTATCGCCAGCTGGAAAAGGTAGATTGCAATGCACCACCCCAGTCCGACCTAGTGTTAACTAGTAACAGACGCAAAATCAAATGGACCAAACTGCTGGAAAATCCATCTAACATTGAAAGACTCTATGCTCTAACCGCACCTGCCCTGGCAGAAGTAGAGTGTTGTCTGAACTCACTGGGGGGCGAATCAGAGACTGACAACACGAGTAGCCTGGTCCCTCAGGACCACTTGGCTGCACTCGGGAACATCCACTCAGAGCTATGTACCAACCTCGCAGACATACTGAACCCAGTGGCCAGGCTTCGCAAGCCCAAAAAGAGAAGAGCGACTTGGTACAACTCCTCCTGCAGACAAGCGAAAACTCTCCTTCTCGAATCACTGAAAGCCCGAGAATCTCCAGCCGAAATCAGGGAGAAACGCCTTTCCTACAAATCTGCCCTCCACGCCGCAAAAATTGAATGGGATGAGGACAATTGGTCAAAGATCACAGCCGCCCTTGCCTATCAAGACTCGCGGACATTCTGGCAGATTGTTAGGCATGGCTCGCCCGAACCTCTTGCAGCTGTCGAGGCTTGTATTGCACCTTCCGTCTGGGAGGATCACTTCAAAAACCTATATCTCCCACACAACAGCGAAAAGGGAGGTACTAACCATGGAGGAGAGTCCTCTGTCGCTAAAAGCGGGTCAACTGCGATCGAGGGTTTCACCCTAGAAGAAATCACACTGGCAATCTCTTCCCTGTCTCCTGGTAAGGCGCCGGGCCTAGACAGGCTACCAGGAGATCTCTACAAACATGAACCCAGTGTTTGGGCCCCCTACTAAGTGGTTCTTTTCAATGCTATCCTGAAGGGCCTGCCACTTCCATCCACCTGGCCAGGGGCTGAAATCGTGCCAATCTTCAAAAAGGGTTCGCCCCTCCTCCCTGCAAACTACAGGCCCATAAGCCTAATTGACGTTTCCCAGAAACTCTTTTCGAAACTTTTGCTAAACCGCCTACACGAGTGGATCAGGGACTATAACATCTTGAGTCCCTTCCAGGCAGGTTTCAGGGAAAAGGTCTCCACAGTGGACCAGGTCTTTCGTCTGTCCATGATACACTGGAAAACAGTACTACTAGAGGGTGGCAGCCTCTACACGGTATTCGTGGACCTAAGGGCAGCGTTCGACCTGGTACCAAGGAACAAGTTGTGGGAGGTCCTTGACAACTTGGGGGTCCCTGATGGTCTCCTGAGCATGATAATACGCCTCCACTCCAAAAACTACGCCCAGGTTAGATGTGGCAGGATGGGAGAATTGTCTGCGAAGTTCCCCGTTGGCAGGGGGGTGAGGCAGGGTTGCGTCCTCGCACCAACCCTGTTTTGCCTCTACGTCAACGGGGTAATCGCCCATCTAGCAGGTGTAACCAACTCCGATGCACCGAAATTGGCCTCCGTGAGGGTTCCAGCCATAATGTTCGCAGACGATACACTGCTCTTATCAAAGTCGGCAAAAGGTATTCAGTGCACCCTTGATGGCTTTGTGGACTTCTGTGGTACCCATGGGCTAGAAATTAACGCAACAAAGACTAAATTCATGGTCTTCAACCCACCTCAGAAATTTCATTTTCGTCCCAGCATCTTACATACCAAACTAGAAAGGGTAAAAACCTTTGAATACCTAGGAATCACTGTGAATGATAAATTTACCTGGAGCTCCCATCTGGAAAAAGCGGCACTGAAACTGACCCAGCATTCGGGAGGTGTAATGAAGCTCATGGCAAATAACAAATCCTCGGTCAGGCCGATTGGCCCCCCATTACAGATCTACAAATCTCAGGCAAAGGGGGCCGCCCTCTACGGATCTGAACTTTGGGGCCACGTAAATACATCCAAACTACTGATGGTGGAAAACAGATTCATTCGTAACCTGGTAGGGTTACCATTGAGCACCCCTCTCGTCCCGCTGAGGATGGACCTTGGCCTACGACCACTTAACGAGGAGCTAGCTCTACGTCCACTGGCTTTCTGGCGTAGACTATGGTCAACCCCAGAATTGGATAGCTACAGAGAAGGTCTACGAGAGATCCTAGCCACACCAGGCGCCGGAAAAATCAAATGGCTTGCCCACATTAAGCACGAACTTGTGGCTGTAGGTTTCTCAGGCCTGTGGTCCGACCCTCAGAATGAGTGCCAAACCCTCTCCAAAAAAGATCTAGCCAGATCCTATCGAGAACTTAAACTCTCACAGACTCTAAACCACCAAGATCCTGGGTCTTTAACAGAGTCCTTTTTCTCCCATAAAGCGGAGTATAATATGGAACTGACTCTAGATAAAATCTATCCGAACATACTGAGGAAATTATATCTCCAGTGGAGGCATGGCTCTCTTCCAATTAAATCTTTTTCGGCCAAGTGGAACCAAGATCCCAGCAGTACCTGCCCTGCTTGCAGAACAACCGATGAAAGTGAGCTCCACATTCTCTTCTTTTGTCCCGTTTACCAGGGGATTCGTAGGCACTGGATTGTCCCCTTATGCAGGAACTTGGGATTCTACAAGTGCATGCAGGCTTACAGAGTTTTAAAAACTGACATGTCCCACCAAATTGTATTTGCAATGGCCAAATACCTGGGCGCCCTTTGGTTCATCAGAAGGAAATATCTCTGAACTGTGGACTGAATATGGTTCTGTTGCCTACATCCAGGTGTCTTCCAGTAATGTTTTTATACATTTTTTATGCATTTTATATTCATTGTACAAACTTATCTTAACATATGTGTAATGCAACTGTCTTTTATGGTAATATTCTTACCGAAATAAAGGTTTTTGAATTGAATTGAACATCTATTGTTATACACGTATTTAGCTGGGATTAATTTCGGTTACAAATAGTAGGTGTTTTTTTCGTTTTCGCATCATGGTAACGTAACGAACGATGTAACATATGAACTCGGTGTCTATATAAAATATAAGATTATTAATGCTGTTTACGTTTGAACTCTAAGTAATATGTATATGGGTATTTTACTGACATGGGGACTTTTTTATTTTTAGGATACGAGTGAGCCATAAACACTCTTCGGGATTATTTACAAACTGACCTATATGTTACGGGTCAGTCTTATATTCTTTCCATAAACCTTAAAGGACTGAACTTATGGAGCTTGCGATTTATTGATACCCTTGGATTACATCACGGATATCATGAAATATCTTTAAACCAGTGAGTGTGATATAATCATTCTTTTTAATTATCGGACAGACTTTACCTTATCTAATTTATTTATATTGATTTAGCCGTCCTTCCTCGTGTGCCTGGACTACTTTCATTTAATTGCGATATTTACCTTCTAGGAGGGCTAATTTTATGTGTTGACAACATATTGGTTGGTCTTTTATTTTAGCATATGAATGTATTATGTTTATGGATTAAAGTACATCGCCTAAAAAATGATGAGGCGCTATTCTAGTCAAATGGTGAGCGAGCCTAAATAAATCTTACACTCACCTTACGTCCCTTCCACTCCTCCCCCCCCCTTTTTTTCTCATCTATTTGACTTATGTATCGATTAACTCACAACAGGGTTCTCATTTTCTTTTTCTACTTGAACTTAAGGAACTCTGATGTATTTTTGTGTGCATGGTTATGGTATATGTTGGGATTATATGATCATTTCACTTCTTGCATTTCTCTTTCTCACGCTTTCCAATGGGACTTTATTCTCCGGTTTGAACTTGGTATTTCTTGGTTTCAAAACAACTTTATTTTAATAGCACGTCAGCTTCCGTTTTCTCCGTTTTCTCTCCTCTTTTGTATTATATAGTACAGTGTCATTAAATTTTGAAGGATCTTATACTTATAATAACTGATGTACCATCTGCAATTTTTAAACTTGCTATTCTTTGATACAATAACTTTATTGGAATCCTGGGGGACCTCTATTATCGGTCTCCTTGTGCATACCTTTATTTGGTATGTCCTTGAACATTGTAAATTGTTTTAAGACCACTTTGTTTTGACATGGACTCTTTTGCATATGTTATTTAATGTTAGGTTTCAAGTTTAATGGTTTAGTGATTACATCTATTATAATACTTACAGCCCTGACGAAGTCATTTGGTAACCAGCCCAAGGCGAAACACGTGTTGGCAGGCAGCGGCTATTGTATGCTTTCTTGGTGAAGATTGGATTTACCTAAGAATGGATAATAAATGAAGATAAAACGAAGATACTGTGGAAAAAATCATTTTTTGTGGACTTGATATTGGGACTGTGATACTGAAGAGATACTAGCTCAGGATATATGTTTATTTTCTCAAGTTTACATATGTGACCTGTCTCTTTGTCACATTGTTTGGTTCTGGGTGGGTGACCAGAACCTTATCCTTAGAGCTTACTAGATTTTGTGTTACACTAACTATATTTCTTCCCAGCGCAATTAGCTCTCATTCACCTGTTGTTTTGTTCTAATGATGCCAAGTACTGTGGTCTGGACTCTGTTGACTCAAACTTCAAGGCATCACATCTCCCTTTGCGAACTTTGGATTCCCAGCATTTTTGTACAGCACCTAGCACTTATTCACGTTTCCCGCACAAGATAGATAAATAAACAAAACAAACACAAGTGAAATTGATGTGGCAGTCTTTTTCCCATAGTCAACAACATACGAGTGGGGATATGTCAAAGTATGCCAGAGTGTGGAACAAACTCAAGCCATCCATACACTGGGATCTGAGTCCGATCGAGGACACACATAGGTCACAATGTATCATCAAATACACACATGGAGCACAATACTCACCTGTGATGGTTTCAATCTGCTGAGGGGGGAGGGGGGCTTGCCATATTGCTCGGACAGACAGTTTTGGAAAAGTTTAATGAAAGTGTAGAGGTCATGGGTCATGTGGAGGTGCCAAGGGAGGGAGCACCAGGTCTGTTTGGTGAGGTGGAAGAACCATCTCCCGCATGCAGTTGTACTGTGGATGTGATGAATGGTGCCCAGGGAAAGGTTGGCTGGACAGAGTTGGGGCAATGGGGTGTTGGATGGGAGACGTCCATGTATGACTTTGGGGCTGGGGTTGTGGAGTGCCTCCTGAGTGTGGCTGAGGAGTATGAAGGTGATCCTGCAGTTGACAGTGAGACTATTGTAGGTATCTCAGGTGGACTGTCATTTGGCTGTGGCAGGGGATGTTGAGGATGAGGTGTGCGGATGCACCCTGGATGTGCACAAGTCCTCCTGGAGTCTGGCTGTTGTTCCTGCGTAGAGGGCGTTGCTGTAGTTGAGCCGGCTGGTGTGGTGGACCAGGGTGATTGTCTGTCTTGACTAGGATTGGATCTATCGGAAGATCATTTGCAGCATGCGGAGGGACTTGCAGCGTGAGGTAGAGATGCTGTTGAGTTGCGTGGTTATTGTGAGTGAGGAGTGTACGATGAGCACCTGCTTGCGTGTGTGGCCACTGTGTGCTTGTGCGCTGCCCAGGCTGGTGTGACACAAGGAGTTGTCCCAGCCATAAGGGGACATTCCTCAGATGATGAACTCAGTCTTGTCCAAGTCCAGCCTTATGTGGCTGATTTTCATCCATTTGTCAATGCACCTCATGCCTTCTTGAAGGTTGAATCTGGGAGTGGCTGGGTCTTTGGTGAGGGTGAGGAGCAGCTGGGTATCAATGGCAGAGAACATGATGATGAGGTCGTGTGCGCATGTGATGTTGGAGAGGGGGTTCATGGAGACATTGTAGATTGTCACACTGAGAGATGAGGCCTTGGGCATGGGCCCTATGACCCAAGTTCACTACATGCCGAAGGGGGGATGTGGACTCCCTGGGCCTTGCTGGGTAGGTACTTGGTGATTACATCCTGGGCCTTCCTCTGGATCCCAGTGTTGGAGATGTGTGATCTGACAGTGTGGTAGCACATGGTGTAGAATGCCATTGAGAGGTCGATGGGGTGAGGGTGATGGTATCACCATTTTTAAGTAGGGTCCAAGGTGTCGTTGGTGGTGGCAATGAGGGCTGTTGCAGTGGGGTGATTACCGTGGAAGATGGTCTGGTGCGGGTTGCCTGGAGATGTTTGCTTGGAGGGAGATGGTCAGTTGCTCGTTGACTGTCTTCTTGATGACATTTGCCGGGTAGGCAAGTAGGGTGATGTTCCAGGACATCCTGCGGTACTGCAGTCTGTTGTCAAAGAAGGGCCTGGGTTTCTGCATGCCTCTAGCTCCCATGGAAAGTGGCATACTCAAAGGAGACATTCATGCCGTGCGAGAGGTGGGACTCAAGGATGGTGTATGCTGTGATTGAGATGGGGTGTGGGAAGGGTCCAGATGGAGAGTCGGAGTGGATGGTGTACAAGAGCTGGGTGGTGTCTTTGCTGCTGACTGGAGTCCAGGACCTGAGGGGGGGTATGTCCTGTGGAAAATAGCGCTGTCTGCCTCTGTGTGGCGAGGCTGTCATGTACAAGCTTGGAGTGGGAGTAAGTTGCAAGGGATCCCCTTGGCCTTGCAAGGGTGGGATGTCTTTTGGATTGAGAGCTGGGGTTAGATAGTTCACTCACAATGCCTATTAGTTCATTCAAGTTGTGTGTGTTGGTGCCTAGGCCATTCCTGAAGGTTGTCCTCTTGTCGGTGCTGATGATATGGTGATGTCTGTGTGTTGTTTGTTTTACAAGGTTTGCACTTGAGTCCGGCTAGACCTATATTAGTCCAGTAGGTCTGCCCTCTCCCTGGTGGCTTAACTGTTGTTGTGCTTCACATTAAAGTCCGCCAAAGTGGCAGGAGTGTTTGATCAGTCGGTGATCCAGTGTGTGCGGTAGCAGGGTGTGGCGGTGTCATTGGTTGGAGTGTCCTGTGTTTAAGGTGCCACACTGCTCGTTTGTGTTGACTCAGGTAAAGCTTTTTTGGTGGATCTGTAGAGGAGTGTGGTGCAGTGTGTTGTTTTTTGGACAACTGGATTCAAATGTTGATGTACCAATGCAGGATGGTGGTGTGGTTGTCCTCCAGCCAGGAGTTGCTGTCCCCCTGACCCATGTAGTCTGTGTAGGTGAGGGCCTGCGTGCTGATGTAGTTGTCCAATGTCTGAGGACCAATAAGTAAAGCCTGTTTCCAGCTCTGTGGTAGCCACAATTTCATAGGAAGCCTCTCTGCTCAAATTGCAGATGTGTAAATCTGGTTCCCCTACTGACCCCTTGCCCGGCAAGCAATACATCATCCTTGCTAAGATTCACATTCACCATTTAAACGCCATCTGGAACCTTTCCCTCAGATTGGGCTCTAATCCAGATGAGTGGAAACACGCGTTCCTCCTGCCCATCTTAAGGAAAGCCAACGCAGATCCTGAATCTCCTTGCAGTCATAGACCTAACTCTCTTTTACCAGCTCCGGCCAAGGTTTCAGTGAAATTTTTCTGGCAGCAACTGATGGCCTTTTTTGAAGATAATAGCCTCCTCCACAACTCTCAATCCAGCTTCCATCCCGGTTATAGTACGGAGTCATCCCTCATTGAAATGGCAGACTCTATACACTGGGCAGTCGACGGAGATTTCCAGGCCGTGTTGGTGCTGTTAGACTTGTCTACAGCATTTGACACCATCGACCATCCCATTCTTCTGAACTGCCTTAAGACCATAGGCGTGGGGGGCTCAGTGCTGAACTGGATATCGTCCTTACTATCTGACCGCACACAGCAGGTCCGTACCTATCCATTCATCTCCCCAGTCAAACCACTGAAGTGGGGCATGCCGCAGGGCTCTGCTCTGAGCCCTCTGACTTTTAAGATTTACTTAACCCTGCTTGGCTGAATCGATTGCCATGTCTGAAGTCAAAATCATATCATATGCTGATGATCTTCAGCTTCTAGTCACCTTAAATGCTGTGTGTGCCGCAAATTTTGACCCACTCGAAAATTGTCTCAAGACTATTGCGGCCTGGATGGACCACAATTTCTTGAAACTTAATCCAGATAACACCTAGATCCTATTTTTTAAACCAACCTTCTACCCTCTCTTCCAATCTGTGGTGGCCAGAGGAACCTGCCATTGCTCCAGCACACAAGGACTTGATAAGGAATCTTGAAATTAGATGGGACAATCAGCTATCCCTTGCCACACAGGTACAAGAGGCGGGTGTCGCTTGTTTTGGCAAGAGTAAAATCATCAAGAGATTTATTCACTATCTGCACAATGTATCCCGGAAAACGGTGGTTTACGCAATGATCCCCTCCCATTAAGACTACCCAAAAGGCTCATATGTGGGTCTCACATTAGGCTTGCTCGGTATACTGCAGATGGTCCAAAACGCTGCTTCCCGCCTGGTATGTGGAGTCTCAATTTGACAACATATCTCTCCATGTCTTAGAGTACTCCATTGGCTGCCCATGGCTACACGAATAGATTTTAATCTGCTAACACTCGCCTTCAGGGCAGGACAAGGCCGTGGTCCGGTCTACCTTAGGCGGAGACTCTGTCCCTATTGTCAATCACAATCTGTACGTTCCAATGCAAGCACTTGCTCATTAGTCCTTGGTTTGCAAAACCTAGATCAGGAAGTGAAACCTTTCAGGTAGGAACCACCCAATGTTGGACTAAGCTACCTCTTCCGCTGCGTACAATTCTGTCCTAATGTGAGTCTCGCAAAGCCCTTAACACCTGGCTATTTAGCCTGCTTGATTAGTTGCTCCTCCGTATGCTGCCTCATTTTTGGCACACTACAGTGCTGGGACACACCGTTGGGTTAGATGTGCGCTCAATAAATGACTATGAATATAACTGTAGATGGCTTAGCAGAATTGTGGGTCTAGGCCTGGAAATCTGTAGATGATACTTAGACTGAGGGTGGTCAGGGGGTTGGTGTGAAACCTGAAGTGCAGATGTTTGATAATGCTGGGTGTGTCCTTGGTGTTGTATGTGACTCTGAGGGTGTACTTCAGAAAGAATTGCAATTTATCCTCCTGGATTTTGGTGCGGTTCCTGCGGGTGATCTCGTATCCGTCTGTGATGGAAATGTTGAAGTAGTGTGCTGAGGATGCGTTCAACCAGGTTACTGTAATGAAGGCAATGTGTGGGGCTGTTATGTTGAGGAGGTAACAGAGTCCAATTACATGCAGGTGGATGGAGCAGGTGTGCAGTAGGAGGCACATGACCTGGTTGTACGGTCATGGTCTGTTATGGGGGGCAGTGCGGTGTTGGCAGTAGGAGTTGCACACACAGCCTGCGAAGCTGTCATGGGTGCGCTTAGGGGTTGCCTGATAGCAGGTGGATGATTGTCTGGTGTTCACTGTTTGGAGGGTGGCTGGAGCATGAGTCTGTTGTGATGCCTGCATCATGGAAGGACCAGAGGGTCTAGCACTGTGCACGTTGCAGGCGCTGATGGTCCTGCCTTTGGCACAGAGGTGGGGCAACAGTGGCACTGACAAGCTGCTGCCTGCATTAAGAATGGGTGGAAGGAGGGAGGAGCATCTGGGAGGCGTGTGTGTTGCAGAATCAGGGCACTCAGTGGTGCGGTGCCACAGGGGAAGCAGCAGCAGGAATGAGTGAACACATGACGGTGGAAGAGTTGAGACACAATGCAAAAACTAGCACACAAAGACAAGGAGGTTACTTATGGCTCACTGAAAGAAAATGGATGAACAATCACCAAATATGACGAGCACAGGATCAGGCACCAAAAGGCCAAGCTGCGCACAGGACACAGAGCGTCAGCAGGTGTTACCTGGCCGTTGTGGGTAGCAAGCTGCAACAATACATACACAACCATGTACTTCATGCACAATATGGATCATTAGCCATGATAAACTGCATGCATGTTCCCACAGTACACATACTCCCATATGCACAATCTTTGTAAATTATGCCATAGATGACGCATGCAAACTGGCAAGAGATCTACCGTGACATTAATGAGGCAGATTGTACTGTGGGGAACTCATTTCTACACAAATGGATCAAGTTTACGTGAGGCCATGCTGCTTTAGCCAATGTCCATGGCCAGTGCCATTGCTCTGAAGAAAATAACAGTCATGCAATTAGTATACCTGTAATGCTGGTGAAACAATGTGCACACGACTGCCTGGGACTGTCGGTTCCTTGAATCCTCAGAAATGTGCGATGCTCAAAGTGGTCCATCTCCCGATAGCCCCTTGGTCTGAGTAGAAATGACTGACTCAAAAGGGTGATCAGGCGAGGGAAGGAAAGGAAGGAAACAGCAGGGAGGGAGATCTGAATCAAAGGTAAACAAGCATAAGGATTCAACACTTCTTGTCACTGAATCATAGAATACCTCAGGACCTATACTGTAACAGTTACACCTGTAAAGGAAAACAACAGCCACTGTCGCCTATTTGGGATCACAGTAATGAAAATGATACTAGATCTGAGGATTGATCATGGACACATAAAAGGTAGCAGAGTTTTGCAGCTTATTTAAGGGGGTATAACTCACTGCAGGCTGCTTCAATGCAATTAGAGCCATGCGGTAATCAGGGAAATCACAGTGTATGAATAAGGCTCCAATAAACAGAAATTCTAATGTGCTGCAGTGCTACTCAAACAAAGTCAACAATCCGTACTTACCCCTGGGAATCAGTGAGGGTCAAGAAGGGAAATTCAACATCAGCCGCAAGAGTCTTAAGAAGCTCATCCAACGAGGGAGGAAATTAGGTAAACACAAGGAAGCTCCGCAAGAGCCAGTCATTGGCCCGTCCAACTGGGCTTTGAAATGCCTAGCATAACAAGCTGCTCAGCCGGAACTCAACAGAGAGTAATGAGGAGAAATGGCACAAAACCACCCCTACCGTGACCAGGATATGCAGCATGCCACAAGAGAATCCTGGGATTAACGTCACCCGACTGGTGCCACAGAAGCGTTTACATTTGCTACAGCACAACGTTGTGACGTCATTAGCGCAACATTCCTAGCATCATGGGAATAGAAGGTTAACATCAAATTACAGAGAAGGCTTGCACAGCAGTGTTCTCCACCGGCCCTGAGGAAGCGACATGACAGTGACATGACATACAGGCACAAGGGCCAATGCATCCATACGAACAGACTCACAGGACATTTGACAGAACATGTGGGACATACGCTAACCCACATCTTCACAACATGGTTGATTGGAAATAAAACTGTACTGGCACACAAGATTAAGTGGATGAGCCAAACACATCCTGCTGCACACAATGAGGCTGCAATTCCCCATGGAGCCTGTGGTTGTGATGTCCCACACAATGTGAACCCTGGTATCCGCAATGTGCCAGGGTCAAGGTTTACACACATTGATGCCTTCACCAGAGTCAAAACTCCACAACAGATGACTGTCAAGAAGGGTGACTGTCCTGTCATGGGAGTGGTGCAACATGTAATTTGATCCATGGTGATGAGACATGTATGGATGGTTCTACAACATGCCCAGAAACAGTTCCCCACACATTTCCAAACCATACCAACCCCAAACAGCCTGTTTGGATCTCTTACCAGAACTGACATTTACACATGTCCATGCACGGAACGCTGATTCGGGCCACGTTCCAATCATCATGAGGACTAGCAGGAGGACTAAGATGACACGAAGAGACAACAACAACAAAAACAACAAGTGATGGACCGAATGTGGATCAATGTCACACATTCCCCCAGTCAAAAGATCTGGGCCAAAATCCATCGTTTTTTTGCACTCCACACCACCCTGGGTTAGACAATGGCGATATGCAAATCAGCTCTGACCCTGTTGCCCCATGGGAACAGTCCAGTCCGAACTACAAAAGCCATGTCCTTCCCAGAACGGAATCAAGCATCCGAGGACCGGACCGGTTTCGAGGTAACACCTCTCATCAGCCCGGCTAGCTTGACTCCAAGTGGTGTGGAGTGCCTGGGACCCACGTCTGGGCATCCCCAGCGCACTTAGGGCGGCAATTGCAAAAACAACAAGTGATGGACCGAATGTGGATCACTAGCTGGGCTGATGACAGGTGTTACCTCGAAACCGGTCCGGTCCTCGGATGCTTGATTCCGTTCTGGGAAGGACATGGCTTTTGTAGTTCGGACTGGACTGTTCCCATGGGGCACAGGGTCAGAGCTGATTTGCATATCGCCATTGTCTAACCCAGGGTGGTGTGGAGTGCAAAAAAACGATGGATTAGGACCCAGATCTTTTGACTGGGTTGAATGTGTGACATTGATCCTCATTCGGTCCATCACCTGTTGTTTTTGCAAACTCGCTATAAGTGTACTGGGGATGCCCAGACGTGGGTCCCAGGCACTCCACACCACTGGAGTCAAGCTAGCCGGGCTGATGAGAGGTGTTACCTCGAAACCGGTCCGGTCCTCGGATGCTTGATTCCGTTCTGGGAAGGACATGGCTTTTGTAGTTCGGACTGGACTGTTCCCATGGGGCACAGGGTCAGAGCTGATTTGCATATCGCCATTGTCTAACCCAGGGTGGTGTGGAGTGCAAAAAAACGATGGATTAGGACCCAGATCTTTTGACTGGGTTGAATGTGTGACATTGATCCTCATTCGGTCCATCACCTGTTGTTTTTGCAAACTCGCTATAAGTGTACTGGGGATGCCCAGACGTGGGTCCCAGGCACTCCACACCACTGGAGTCAAGCTAGCCGGGCTGATGACAGGTGTTACCTCGAAACCGGTCCGGTCCTCGGATGCTTGATTCCGTTCTGGGAAGGACATGGCTTTTGTAGTTCGGACTGGACTGTTCCCATGGGGCACAGGGTCAGAGCTGATTTGCATATCGCCATTGTCTAACCCAGGGTGGTGTGGAGTGCAAAAAAAACGATGGATTAGGACCCAGATCTTTTGACTGGGTTGAATGTGTGACATTGATCCTCATTCGGTCCATCACCTGTTGTTTTTGCAAACTCGCTATAAGTGTACTGGGGATGCCCAGACGTGGGTCCCAGGCACTCCACACCACTGGAGTCAAGCTAGCCGGGCTGATGAGAGGTGTTACCTCGAAACCGGTCCGGTCCTCGGATGCTTGATTCCGTTCTGGGAAGGACATGGCTTTTGTAGTTCGGACTGGACTGTTCCCATGGGGCACAGGGTCAGAGCTGATTTGCATATCGCCATTGTCTAACCCAGGGTGGTGTGGAGTGCAAAAAAACGATGGATTAGGACCCAGATCTTTTGACTGGGTTGAATGTGTGACATTGATCCTCATTCGGTCCATCACCTGTTGTTTTTGCAAACTCGCTATAAGTGTACTGGGGATGCCCAGACGTGGGTCCCAGGCACTCCACACCACTGGAGTCAAGCTAGCCGGGCTGATGAGAGGTGTTACCTCGAAACCGGTCCGGTCCTCGGATGCTTGATTCCGTTCTGGGAAGGACATGGCTTTTGTAGTTCGGACTGGACTGTTCCCATGGGGCACAGGGTCAGAGCTGATTTGCATATCGCCATTGTCTAACCCAGGGTGGTGTGGAGTGCAAAAAAACGATGGATTAGGACCCAGATCTTTTGACTGGGTTGAATGTGTGACATTGATCCTCATTCGGTCCATCACCTGTTGTTTTTGCAAACTCGCTATAAGTGTACTGGGGATGCCCAGACGTGGGTCCCAGGCACTCCACACCACTGGAGTCAAGCTAGCCGGGCTGATGAGAGGTGTTACCTCGAAACCGGTCCGGTCCTCGGATGCTTGATTCCGTTCTGGGAAGGACATGGCTTTTGTAGTTCGGACTGGACTGTTCCCATGGGGCACAGGGTCAGAGCTGATTTGCATATCGCCATTGTCTAACCCAGGGTGGTGTGGAGTGCAAAAAAACGATGGATTAGGACCCAGATCTTTTGACTGGGTTGAATGTGTGACATTGATCCTCATTCGGTCCATCACCTGTTGTTTTTGCAAACTCGCTATAAGTGTACTGGGGATGGCCAGACGTGGGTCCCAGGCACTCCACACCACTGGAGTCAAGCTAGCCGGGCTGATGAGAGGTGTTACCTCGAAACCGGTCCGGTCCTCGGATGCTTGATTCCGTTCTGGGAAGGACATGGCTTTTGTAGTTCGGACTGGACTGTTCCCATGGGGCACAGGGTCAGAGCTGATTTGCATATCGCCATTGTCTAACCCAGGGTGGTGTGGAGTGCAAAAAAACGATGGATTAGGACCCAGATCTTTTGACTGGGTTGAATGTGTGACATTGATCCTCATTCGGTCCATCACCTGTTGTTTTTGCAAACTCGCTATAAGTGTACTGGGGATGCCCAGACGTGGGTCCCAGGCACTCCACACCACTGGAGTCAAGCTAGCCGGGCTGATGAGAGGTGTTACCTCGAAACCGGTCCGGTCCTCGGATGCTTGATTCCGTTCTGGGAAGGACATGGCTTTTGTAGTTCGGACTGGACTGTTCCCATGGGGCACAGGGTCAGAGCTGATTTGCATATCGCCATTGTCTAACCCAGGGTGGTGTGGAGTGCAAAAAAACGATGGATTAGGACCCAGATCTTTTGACTGGGTTGAATGTGTGACATTGATCCTCATTCGGTCCATCACCTGTTGTTTTTGCAAACTCGCTATAAGTGTACTGGGGATGCCCAGACGTGGGTCCCAGGCACTCCACACCACTGGAGTCAAGCTAGCCGGGCTGATGAGAGGTGTTACCTCGAAACCGGTCCGGTCCTCGGATGCTTGATTCCGTTCTGGGAAGGACATGGCTTTTGTAGTTCGGACTGGACTGTTCCCATGGGGCACAGGGTCAGAGCTGATTTGCATATCGCCATTGTCTAACCCAGGGTGGTGTGGAGTGCAAAAAAACGATGGATTAGGACCCAGATCTTTTGACTGGGTTGAATGTGTGACATTGATCCTCATTCGGTCCATCACCTGTTGTTTTTGCAAACTCGCTATAAGTGTACTTAGGGATGCCCAGACGTGGGTCCCAGGCACTCCACACCACTGGAGTCAAGCTAGCCGGGCTGATGAGAGGTGTTACCTCGAAACCGGTCCGGTCCTCGGATGCTTGATTCCGTTCTGGGAAGGACATGGCTTTTGTAGTTCGGACTGGACTGTTCCCATGGGGCACAGGGTCAGAGCTGATTTGCATATCGCCATTGTCTAACCCAGGGTGGTGTGGAGTGCAAAAAAACGATGGATTAGGACCCAGATCTTTTGACTGGGTTGAATGTGTGACATTGATCCTCATTCGGTCCATCACCTGTTGTTTTTGCAAACTCGCTATAAGTGTACTGGGGATGCCCAGACGTGGGTCCCAGGCACTCCACACCACTGGAGTCAAGCTAGCCGGGCTGATGAGAGGTGTTACCTCGAAACCGGTCCGGTCCTCGGATGCTTGATTCCGTTCTGGGAAGGACATGGCTTTTGTAGTTCGGACTGGACTGTTCCCATGGGGCACAGGGTCAGAGCTGATTTGCATATCGCCATTGTCTAACCCAGGGTGGTGTGGAGTGCAAAAAAACGATGGATTAGGACCCAGATCTTTTGACTGGGTTGAATGTGTGACATTGATCCTCATTCGGTCCATCACCTGTTGTTTTTGCAAACTCACGAAGAGACAACAGGCACATCAACCTGTGAATGACAGACACATAAGGGGTCACCGTTAAAAACCTTTGCTAAAGACATGGACATGTACAAAACAGGAACAATGTAGTACACATGTAAATTTCAAACTAAGTCATTGCACATGTCTGTGTGGCATGACATCAGCACTTGCGTGACACATCAGGACACACATCAAAGTTACTTTGCATACAGTCAGCTGGACACACACATTGCAACACATGCCACTCAATGGTACAAGCTTGCACACTCATTCCCAGTGACTCACAATTATGAGAAGAAGTTGCATATGAGCTGATTCTGGATATCATCCTCCTCCCCCTCATCACTTGCATCATGACCTAGCCCTTCCTCCTCAACGGGTGGATGTTCCTGCTCCTCAGGATCCAGGATGAGTGGCACTGCCTTCTCAACTGCCATGTTGTGCAGCATGTAGCACACGATAAAGATATTACAGACCTTGGCCAGGGCATATGGGAGGGATCCACCAGTCTTATCGAAACACTGGAATGGGCTCTTCAGGAGGCCAATCGTCCGCTCAATCACTCACCTAGTCTGCCCGTGTGCATTATTGTACCACTGATCTGCCGCTGTTCTTGGGTTGCAGAGAGGTGTCATGAGCCATGGCATGTTGGGATATCCCGAGTCACCTACAAAGATACATCATGTAAATAAGTGGGTCAGGAGATGCCGTCAGAGCAAAAGATACTTAAGCACACAGGACAAACAGAGTTTACCCACCAACAAGACATGCCCAATCATTGCGAAGCTGCTGCATCATTCGTGGCACCCTGCTACGCCTCATGATGAATGCATCGTGTGCCGATCCTGGAAACGTGTACAAACATGGGAAATCAGCATGTTAGCAAGACACACCACCAGGGCATTTTTTGAATGATAATGTTTCCTGTTGCGGTAAGCCTGCTCCTGAGCCTGTGGTGGCACCAAAGCCACATGTGTCCCATCAATGGACCCAATGACATGTGGCATCCCTCCCAGGGCATAGAATTCACCCTTGACATCTCTTAACTCTTCAGGAGTAGGAAATTTGATGAATTTATCAATGTGCTCCAAAATGGCTACTAAAACATCACGCAGGACATGGCTGAACATTGTTTGGGACATTCCACCAACATCAGTTATGGTTAACTGAAATGTACCCGTAGCAAAAAATAGAGGGCTGCTATCACCTTTATCTTGGGGGTCAGCGCAGTAGGATACCTCTGTTGTGGTTGGAGATGTGGTTCCAGCCTGTTCGTCAAGTCCTGAATCAACTGTCAAGTGAATCTGTAACGTCGGATGTAGGCACGTTCCCAAGTCTGGAAGGCCTTGGTAGAGGCAGTGCCCTGCAGGACATATTTGGGAAGAATGGAGAATAACTGTCAGCCAACATCGATATCACTGTACATAGCACATGCAAAACTGCTACTACACATCAGGTCACTATGGAGTCAGGCGTGTGCAATACATCCAGGACACATATGCCAGCTTGCTGGCACTCCTACAAAAACCCAGATACACCTGTTGATGAACAAATAAACAAGACATGCCCTCAAATGAGCTGCTGGGCTGGTCTGAGTGAACAGCCCGAGATATCACCGGAGTGACACACGTCATAACACTTGCAGTGGAAGGTTGTCATCCCATCCAGACAACTGACTGCAAGGCACACACACAGGTCACATGGAATGTCAAATGTACATATCAAACACATTGTGATTAAGGTGTGCATGTGACATCAAAACAACACAGCCATTGTCAGGATCCAGACATGTATGCCTGGGGAAAAATGATGTATGATGCCATCAGACACAAAAGCCGTGAGAAGGCACATGTTGCATAGTGTGCGTGCATGTGAAACCATTCCCATCTCAACACAGACCCATGTTAGATGCACCAACAGCAGATGCAGTTTAAGGAACACAAACAGCAAGCTAAATCTTTAACATGACACCCACTGGACATAGTCACATAGGGTCATGCTGAGCGTGAAATGTCAGTTGACAAAGTGCCCCGGTCCCTGGCATCATGAGACAGGAGCCCGTAGTGATGACTGTGCCATCCCAGTGTTGTTGATGTGCATGACAACATCTGGATTATGATACATAAGGGACAATTGTAAAGGTGATGTGTACCACATAGCGCCCCATCACACATGAAATGTGTCAACAGGTCATCACACATCGATTGTGCAACAAGATCAGATGCCCTGTGCTATATAACTGCCTGCCACACCTAGGGCCTGCTCATGTAAGTATGCAATGACAAGAACTTGATAGACATCCTTGTTTGAACCATACCCCTACATCCCTGCCATGTGTGCGCCTAGTATCACTATTGTGATGGTGCCATCCATGAGGGTGTGAAACGCACCGTACCCCAGCATTGGCATCTGCGTGTGAAACACACCGTACTGCTGCATTGGCATCTGCATGTGAAATGCACCGTACCTCTGCATTCACTACAGCATGTGAAACACACCATGTCAAACGCACCGTACCCCATCATTGGCATCTGCGTGTGAAACGCACCGTACCCCCTGCATTTACTACAGCGTGTGAAAATCACTGTTTCAAACACACCGTACCCCAGCAATGGCATCTGCGTGTGAAATTCACTGTACCCCTGCATTGACTACAGCGTGTGAAACGCACCGTGTCAAACGCACCACACCCCAGCATTGGCATCTGAGTGTCAAACGCACAGTACCCCTGTATTCACTACAGCGTGTGAAGCGCACTGTGTCAAATGCACCATATCCCAGCATTGGCTTCTGCGTGTGAAACGCACCGTGTGAAACGCACCGTACCCCTACTTTCGGGGTGTTTGTGTGCGCATCGTCTCACTATTGTATTCGTGCCATACGTGAGCGCACCGTACACCTACTTTCCGGGCGTGTGTGCGCATCGTCTCACTATTGTATTCGTGCCATACGCGAGCGCACCGTACCCCTACTTTCCGGGCATGTGTGCGCATCGTATCACTATTGTATTCGTGCCATACACGTGTGCACCATACCCCTACTTTCCGGGCGTGTGTGGGCATCTTCTCACTGTTGTAATCGTGCCATACGCGAGCACGTGAAACGCACCGTACGCGTGTGTGGCTCTCAAAAAATACTTAGAGGACACCTAGTGGAATAGTAGGCCGTGATTGCATTCTGGTTGTCATGGATACTGAGATTTAAGTGTGTGCTACAGGTGCCCTGCAAAAGCCAGTTTGGCAAAAATATACAATGCTGCTTTCACTGAGGAGGAAAACCAGGCCCTGCTGGATAGCCTCTTACCACAGTACAGCAAGCTGTATTGGAGACCAGGGGAGCAGGTGAGTGCTAACTGCACTACCTGTGACTGTGCACCTGTTGTGTGGATGCCACAACAGGCATTGTGTATTGATGGGACAGACATGCAATGTGGTTGTGAGTGAGTCCCGGGGGTGCACATGGTGGTGTCTCTCAAGCAGAGCATGATGTAGTTCATGTGTGTTTACTCCTCACTTGCATTGTGCTTACTGTGACATTCACTGCATAGTGAATGACACATTCAGCCATGCCAGACCTTGGTGGCTTTATTCACAAATGTCCTGAGGTGGAACAGTGTTCCCCCAGGAGTGACAGGTGACTGTACTCACAGATGTTTATGATTTGAGGGGACTTGTGGTGAGATTGTCCAAATGATGTGTCTAACCTCATGGACATTGAAGTGTGTGAATGTTCCTTGTCATCTGGGTGAGTGTGTATGTGATGTGTTGCACCAATGATGCATGGCATAGCAGCTCTAGCCATCTGATGTGACAAGTAAGCAGTGCTGTGTGCCTGACTTGCAAAATTAGCACGACACCTGTGACACCCTATTGTCACGTGGCACATGTGCAAAGTGAGGGTTGTATCTGCTGTTGTCAGTGACAGGCGAGTGATCTGTGCCAGGATGTGTCTGTCTGGTCTGCTGAGGGTTCTTAAGTGGAGTGGTATAGGTGACTGCTTAGCATGTGCTGTCCCAAACCCTGCAGTTGCATGTGTTGCCCAGTGTGTGCTATGATCAGTGAGTGTGTTGCACCTGTTACGCAATCAGTTGCCTTTCAATGCCATGTAGTGCATTGGGGCTTGCCCACAGGCCTAATTCACAAGGACAATGATGCAAGTCCTGTCACCATCCTATGCCTTGTTCACATTATCAATGGTGTGCAAGTGTGTGTCTCTGGGACATGGAGCAGGAGTAGTGATGTTGTTCCACTTTGTCTTCCTGACAGGTAACTGCCTACGAGAAGGGGGAAATTTAGATGGACATTGTCAGGGCCGTCAGGTCTGCGGGGGGCCATCGCTGGCGGCTGCGCAACTTTCAGAAGAGGTGGCAAGACATCCGGTGCTGGACCCAGCGTATCGCCTGGGGCCAGCTAAAGATGGAGCCTCCACGCCGGCATAGCAGAAGCCGTCACCTCACCCACCACATGATCTGGGTCCTGGCAGTGGTGTTTCCTGACCTCGATAGGCAGTTGCAGGAGAGACAGCAGCAAGGAAGGAATAGGTACATGGCTGTTTGTTGTGTTGTATGTCACCTGCTTTTTGAAGTGCTCTGAAGCCTGGCTACATTCCCACAGTTGGGGTGTCTGATCAGACAGGTTATATGTGCAGTGTCTTTTCGATACCCCATAGTCACCTGGTGCTCATTTTCATCCCTTCTCCTCCTTAACATGTGCCCCCTGGTCTGTGTATAATCACATTGGCACATGCTCATGTAGGGTGCAAGAAAATAAGAATGCACATTGTGGGCCTGCAGCACTGGTTGTGCCACCCACAGAAGCGGCCTAGTAAAATGTGTCTAAGGTCTACCATTGCAGAACCTGCGTGCAGTCTAGTACTGTCATGCTGGCTGGGCAAGTGTTCACACTTGCCAGCCTCTAAACCTTCCCTTTACTTCATGTGAGTCACCCCTATGGTAGGCCCAAGGGCAGGGTGCAATTTAAGCATAAGGTAGGACAAGCCCTGATGTGTGTGGCATGTCCTAATGTTGAATTACAGCCATTTTAGTTTTTCACTATTGTAAGGCTACCTGTTCTCATAGGCCAGAATGGCCTGCTGGAATTATTACACTCTATAATCCCAGTAGACTCAGGGAACATGGTGGAAAGTCAAGTTTAGTATGCCTGAACTCAGAATAATAAAATAATTCTTTTAGTAAAGTTTATTTTAATATCCTGTGTTTGCAAATGCTACTTTTAGAAAGTTAGCCTTTCTTGCCTGACTATTTCAGCCCGCCTCTGCTAGGATGTGTTTCGGCTGTCTGGTTTCTGTGACTGACAGGGCTGGGGGATTCCAGGGGACAGTCTGGGCTGCCAGGTGGTGAATAGAGGCATTACACCAGGATGGGTGGGGGGAGTGCCCCTTGACTCTGAACAGGGCTGTGCTCTGCCACCACAATGCTGGCTCCACTCCCTGGAGAGCGTCTGATGTCTCTGCCCTGCTCACTGAAAAAAGAAGCCAGAGTCTGCAAAACAAAGTGCTCCAGAGCTGAGATGGACTATCCAAAGGCCCCCCCCCTGGCCTGAAAGAACAAAATAAACTGTGTATAAAAAGAGAAGCTCTGCTCCTAACAAATCAGATCCTGTTTCGACCACGAAGAACCTCTGCCCGCCTAGAAGGACCAAGAAGAAGCTGGAGGAGGAAAGACTGTCCCTGACCTAAAAGGACTGACCTGCTTGTGGTCCTCTGCACCCACCCCTCATATGTCTGGCCACTGCTGGGAGTCCTCTGCACCCACCCCATATATGTCTGGACACTGCTGGGAGTCCTCTGAACCCACCCCATACTATTGGCCTATGCTGGGAGTCCTCTGCACCCTCCCCTCATATGTCTGGACACTGCTGGGAGTCATTTCCACCCACCCCTCAGATGTCACGCACCGTACCCCAACATTCCTGGCATGTGTGCTCATCGTATCACTATTGCAATGGTGTCATACGCGAGCGTGTGGCGCACTGTACCCCAACATTCCTGGCGTGTGTGCACATCGTATCACTATTGCAATGGTGCCATACGCGAGCGTGTGAAATGAACCGTACCCCAACATTCATGGTGTGTGTGCGGTTCGTATCACTAGTGCAATCGTGCCATATGTGAGCGTGTGAAATGCACCGTACCCCAACATTCATGGCGTGTGTGCGGCTCGTAGCACTATTGCGATGGTGATATACGCGAGCGTATAAGACGCACCGTACAAGTACACTTCCTTTGTTCCGGTATATTGTTCTCACCGACTGTGCCGTCGTCGGTTTCTGTGCACCAGGTCGTAGGCTTACAGGACTGGGATGACACGGCCAATGGGGTTCATGACGTGTATGTCGCATACCAGGGATGTGGTTTGGGCCGGACTCTGCTTTTACAGACGTTTTCAGCTCCTGTAGAAAAAGGGTCGTACGGAGTGTCGCCGACACAAATTGTACTTGCTGGGCGGGAAACTGCTGCTTGTTTACGTCCGGACGTAGCATACTGCATGAACCGGATACAAATCGTATGTATTTTTGTGTCGTACGGTGTTTGGTATGATTCGTACGGAGATCTGCTTTGAGTTTGGATTGTACTTGAGCGTACGTACGGGGACGTTGAAGGTGTACGATTTGTATGGGAAATACGCTCCGTACAACTATTTGTAGGCGATTTTACTGAATCGGAATCGGCCCCTATATATTATATGTATATGTTGATTTTTTTTTATATTAAATTATGTATATTAAATATTTTTAACTATGTTTATTATATTTATAAGCTTTATTTACTTAATTTTACATATTTTTTGTAATTAAAAAAACAATTTTTTTAAACAATATTTTTTACATTGATATTTTTTTCTCAATATTTTTGGTCTTTACCGTGTAGATAGGATGTCGATATTGTTGACATCAATATTTTTCGTTTTGATATTTTGTCAGACATTCCTCTGGGTGGGTGTACTGTTCCCTCAGCACTAAATAACACCTCTTTGCTGCCACTATCTGAGCTGGACTCCACCTCCAACTCAGCCAAGCTCACTTCCTGAGCTACACAAATTTCTTCTTCTTTGATTAAGGCCCTCTAGGCCTCAGCCCTCTCTAGCTCCACAAGAAGCTCTCTCAGCCTCTATTCACAATCTAGAAGCCAGCTATCTTTTTCTGTTTCTCCCTTACTTTCAGGGAAGTCCTTCTCCTCAGAATCCACTGGTAGTGTTGTCCCCCAGCGGGTTAGCTCATACTGAAATAGGGATGCCTCTAGATCCTCCCTGGACATTCTCTTCACAGGCAGCCCCCTTTCCTTGCAGAACACATGTAGCTCTCATATTGTATAGATGAACGTGTACTAGAAGTCACGTTCCATATTATCCATATAATCAAGACTTCACAGGTGCAACAACAAACTAGAGTCTCTGTATCAAAAATACTTCCAGGAGGACATCAGGAAACAGAAAAAAACAGTATGTGGTTGCGTAATGGTCGGCACTACACTAGTAGTGTTACCAAATCACTGTATATAAAGCACAATTGCAAGTCCAAATCCTCACCACCAATGTTAGAAATGGGGGTCACTAGTTGGCAGAGGTAGGTACCTTTGTCCAAATAGGGACCCTTGCTTCTAGTCAGGGTAAGGAGCATACACAGATCAATTCCAAGAAAGAGATGCAACACTTTTACACAAAGTGCCTTGGATGCATCTGAAAATGCAAGCAAAAAAGGCCGCAGGGAAGGTGATGCATCAGTTCCTAACACTCAGGGAAGGCGATGCATTGGTTCCTTGCTCTGGGGTAGGTGATGAATCGGTTCCTTACTGCTCCGCAGGGAAGGTGATGTGTCGGTTCCTTACTGGGGAGGAGGGGATGCGTTGCTTTCTTACTGCGTGGGGAGGTGATATGTCGATTTCTTAATGCGTCTCCCAGTGATGTGACAGGCTTGGTGCTTTGATGCGATGTGTGCCGATCTGGTGCGATTCGTCAATTGTTCTCCAACCGGGCTTGCCTCAGAATCGGTGCAGTGATTGTGGACATCGGTGCACAGGATTTGTTGCACGGGAGACACTTCAGCCATGAATAGGTGCTGCGTCGATTTTTCGGCGGCGGTGATGCATGGGAAATTTTCTCTTGCACCGCTGTGATGCGTCGGAAATAGGCAATGTGTCGATATTCACAATTCTTGCAGTTCCCAGTCCCAAAGCAACCTCCAGAGGCCCAGAACACTGGCAGACACCTCTCAGCAGGAAAGAACTCCTAGCAGAGGAGTTCAGGGGGGACTGGGGGTGAAGACTTTGTGTCCCTGAGACTTCAGAACAGGAGGCAGGTTTCAAGCCCTTGGAGATCTTCCTGAAGCAGGGGACACAGCAAACAGCAAAGTCCTTTCTCTTTCCCTTGGCAGCAAGTAGCCACTGCAGGCCAACCCCAGACAGCAAACAGCACAGGGGCAGTATTTCTCCTCAGCTTCTCTGGCTCTTCTTCTTGGGAAAGGTTCCTCTTGATTCCCAGAAGTGATCTAAAAGTCTGGGATCTGGGTCCCTCTTGTTAAATAGTAAATCGCTTTGTTCTCTCCTTGGCCAGGGCTCTAAGCCCAGTGCGAACCAGTTCTCGGGGGCACTTTGCATGTGTACAACAACCTCCATTGTCAGTGTGAGCCCTGGTTCCAGACACACCACAGGGGACGGAGCCATCATTGTGGAAGGCAGGCACAGCCTTATTCAGGTGCTACTCTTCCCACCACTCCAAAATCAGATTAGGCCTATTCAGCATAGCACTGACTCAATCAGACTCTCTGGAGCCACTGCACATCCCCAGCCCTTTTCACTCCAAAGCCAGACAGTTAATACACAACCTAGCAGAGGCACACTGGGTGGCTAAGCAAGAAAATTCCTACTTTCTAAAAGTGACATTTTCAAACACAGAATGTATACCCCCCCCCCTCATTAAAAGTTGCCTTTTAACATTCTTAGTTCAGGCATACTAAACTTTATTTTCCTACCTTAATTTCAGGAGTAGTTATGTTTAGAACATGTTATAAGCAACCCCCCAATGCTATCCTATGGAAACAGGTAGCCTTGTAATAGTGAACAATGAAATTGGCAGTATTACATTGTCAGGACATGCCACACACACCGGGCATGTCCTACCTTTCATATACACTGCACCCTGCTCACAGGGGTACCCTGAGCCTTCCTTAGGGGTGACTAACATGTAAGAAAAGGGAAGCGAAGGGTAGGGCTTGGCAAGTAGGTGCAATTGTCAAGGTGACATGGCAATACTAGACTGCACACAGATTCTGCAGTAGCAAATCTGAGTCACATTTAAAGGCTGCTCATGGTGTGGAAACTAGCTGAAATATCTGTTAGCATCATCTGAAGCCATTTTGTTTTTGGCAGCCATTTTAGTTAGCCATATGCTCGCCATGTGCTTCTCCCTGTTCACTGCTGCCTGCCCTTGTATTCTGCTTGAGTCATCAGTTACAGTTAACTCCTTCAGCATTGAGCCAGAGCACTGCACATGCTCAGAAAGGCTTGTAGCTGCCAGAATGCACCTGCTCTCAGAGTAACTGTCAGGCTATTTTAACTAATGTCAGCAATATTGTAACTCCTCCCACTCTGCTGACTAAGCGATTCTTATGTATCCTTATATGTTTTTGTGTGTACACTTGTAATGCCTCTTTTTGAGTCTTCATGCTAACTCAGCAATAAACTGACCATAAAAGACCCTTGGCTTCTGTATTCCTTGGACTGCCTCATACAGTGGCCTGAGGGTACCGTATTGATGCAGTCTCCCTCATGTGAGGTTAATAAATGTATTCTTTTGATATTACAGCTTCTGTGCCAATCCCTTCTTTGTTGGTTTAAGGACCGGTGCATCAGTGAGCCCTAAAAAGGCTTTTTATTCTACAAAATGGCACCCGAACGAGAAACTCATCAGAGACCCGGCCATCCAAGAGTGCGGTCGTGATGGAAGGCAGGAACCCACTGGGGAGGGTACCCCTGCATGAGGAGACCCTTTGTCTTTGCAGATCGATGTGTTCTCCGGTTTTCCTGATCTGACCCTGTAGGTGTAGGCCGGTCCTGACTGAGATCTTCTTTGGCTTGAGTATTTCAAAACGACCGTTAGGTTACTCAGAAAGTGGCAGTTGGAAGCCAGAGACTTTTGTTTGGTAAGGTCATGAAGCAACACTTTTGTATAACTTGGCCAAGATTTTGGTTTGTTGTTTATTTGCTGCAGCAAATAAAGGCAGGCAATGAGGAGATTTTACTCTACAAACTGTACAATATTCGTGTTAAGTACTACTTTGTTATAATATTATATATACTATAATATTTTTGACATGCCTGTTTAAAGCACACTTCGTAGAAAGTGTTGCTGTCTTGGAGGTACCAATATGGATTTAGAAAGTACTCAGCTGATTCCCCTAGAGGGGATACCTAAATAGGTTTATATACATTAAATATGGTATTTCTTCCATAATGTATAGTATACTGTGGAACAAATATATATAAAAAAAGAAGGATCCTGATCTGGGCACTCAGTAAAATTCATAAATGGCGCTTATGAGTGTTCTGCCAACTGGTAATTTGGTGTATTTTGGAAAAGCTCA
This sequence comes from Lissotriton vulgaris, assembly GCF_964263255.1. Taxonomy (NCBI): domain Eukaryota; kingdom Metazoa; phylum Chordata; class Amphibia; order Caudata; family Salamandridae; genus Lissotriton; species Lissotriton vulgaris. Next base: position 86,251 of record NW_028245584.1, on the reverse strand, counting down.
GAGGCTCGAGCCTGTTTTTTTTATTTAACATGCAAGTCTTTTCGCTGTCTATTTGTCCTGGTGTAATCTCTGTACTTTTGTTTTTAGATTTCTTTTTTTGTAAATATGACTTGCAATTTCTATTCACAAATGGTTTGGTTTGAGTCTCTGGGCTGTCTCTTGTTTTTGTCCTAAGTGTTTATTTGTGGGTTAATTGTTTTTTTCTTTGCGTCTATCTGGTTTGTGGACTGACACCAGTGGTGATGCTTGTGAAGTACTTGTTTCAGTGTGTAGTGACTATGTTTTTTTGTGTAAGAAAGGCTGCAACAAGCAGTGTTGTGTGTTCTGAGTGTGTGGCCCCCTACTTGAAAATTTATGGAATTAGCTCGATTTGGTTTGTTGTCGCCATTCTGTTCTGCAAATGTCATTCAAAGAATTACATTTTAAAATTCAAGGAATTAATTATATAACATATGCTAAATAGCTACACACTACCATTAGAAGTAAAACAGTAACAAAGTATAGATGTGTGAAGATTGCCACAATGGTAAACAAAGATTAGAATTAACACTCAATAGGAAAAAAATAGGCCTCAGACAAAGAAACCAAAAAACAAATTTGTGTGCTTTACACACCTAGGACTCAATATAAAATGTTACAGCATTATCTTTAGATACATTATATTAATATTAAAAGGTATTCACATTATCTGAGTAATTAGTTGCTCCTAAAATAAAAGCACCTCTTTTTTACATTACAACACAATATATTTGTACTGTCTTGGAATGCCTGGGTTTTAAATAGACTGACATGTGCTCAATTCCCGGCGCAAGGAAAAAGAGCTTTTAAACAGCTGTTCAAAGCTGTCTGTCAGAATAAACAGACGTAACAAATGGGTAATCATCTTTTTGGGGTTTCTGTGTGGACATTACAATGCAGCAAGGCCTTTTTCTCCCGAAAAAGCTAAAGAAGTTGACGCCTGCTGGTCGTAAGGCACAGCTGAGTAAACAACACATGGCTATGCCCGGGCACAAGCTACAGATCAAGCTGTGGGAACTAGGTTTTAAATTAGTAAAATCTGGTATGAAGGCACATGGGTTAAAAACTACAGATTTTTAAGTGTTAGAAATACAGTTTCATTATTTTGCATAAAAGAGAAAGGATTAAAAGTAAGGACTTTCTTTCTTGTTGCTTTTCTAAACAAACAAACATGTGGATCGGATGGTAAATACTTCCTGCCCTTTAAAAAGTGACACAAACTTTTTATGTTTCAGTGAAGCTTCTGTGCTTAGTGTTATATATGAATGCATTTAAAGGCAAAAGGAAAGGAATAAGGTTTGATTTTCATATATGGAAATATCAAAAGGGTTAGTGATCATTATTCCCCAAAAATTTGCTGCATAAAAAAAATGTGTTAAAAATTATTGTATTAAAATTGTTTTTGCACTATTAGGAGTTTCATAATGTCTAACACCACTATGGTGAAAATTCATTAATATTTAGCACTACAGAAAATTACCTTGTGCAAAGTCTGTGTAAAGATTTCAATGTCTAAATGGTTAAAATATACTGCGCATCAAAATTAAAAAGGTGAACATTAGTGACAATATTACTGAATCTTGGGGCACTTACAACGTTATGCAATGAGTAGCTGTACAGACATGAGAATTACATTGCAAACCTTTATGCAATCTTTTACTTTTATGCACAAGAATTCTGGGCGCACTATGGCATTCAGAAGGCTGAAGTTTTGAGCAAGTTCTTTAGGTGCTAGAACGCACATTTCACAGGAATAAACACAAAAATAAGACAGCCAAAAGTGCATCCTACCTTTAAAATTATCAGCACACAGGCACAGAGCATGAATGGTTTTCAGCTGTGCTTCTCCAGAGTTACTTTAAATTGTAAAAGCTGCATGGAAATAGCCTTTCTCAGACAGGGTACAATAGGTTTAAGGGTCAGAGGCCACATTCAGTATTTAGAACTGACCAGTTCTACTGAACGAGAAATGTCCACGCAGGGAGCCACTGTCAGTGTGTGATTTCTACATTGTGCTATCAAAGCTTGTAATGTTGAAGAGTAGTTTAACAACTAAATTTCTTTGTATTTACCCTTTAAGTTTGCCCGTCGGCCAGCGGCCGTCACGAGCACTACCTCGGTAGTGCTGCGCACGTCCGTTGGCCGCCGTTTCCCCGCCCACTCAATGGACCGACCCGCACCACGGCGAAATTGCAGCTGCGGTTAAGGCGTTAATTAAGTTTCCTCATTCTAACATTGTAGGGTAACACACTACCGGTAATGTAAATTTTGCTCTAATGCTGTCTGAGGCTATAATGTGCCTAGGGAAATTAGGGTCAAAATTAATTCTCAATTCATGTTAATAATATTTAGGATATTGCCATTAGTAATTGAACCACATTTAAGAAATGGAAGAATTTTCCTAGTTGTTTCAATAAAGTTATGGTCTAAATATATCCTTCCTGGAACAAGATTGGACACCACAGATCTGTTTTAGGTAACATTAGCTAAAGGAAATATTGCATATTCTGTCAGGAGCACATGGGGATATTACTTTTTTCTTGAGTCACAATACAAGTGTAGGAGATATGCAGGTGGAGTTTATCCTATTGAATAACATTATAAAGGGATAGCAGCGTCTGTAGAACATATGCAGAGAATAGCTCTACCATGCATACAGAAATATTGGTTTTCACTCAAAATTGTTGTGCTGAGGCCAGATCAAAAGGTTATGAAATAAAGTTTGCATTAATGTGCTATTATGTTACACAGCTTGTGCCCAGCTGCCAAAAAGGAGGGTAAATATTGTCGACAGGAGGTCACCTGTTTCGGTTACCTACTGTTCAATGGGGGAGGAGATTTGGGAGACTAGCTCCTGGTCAAATTAAGACTAAGAAAAATTAAGTAACACATTGTCATTTTTCTTGATTTATGTGCTCTCTCTTTCTCTCTCTCTCTCATTTTCTAACTCTCTTTTGAGCCTGTCTAGGCTGCCTAGGAACGGCCATGAGACATCTATATGGCTATTCAATAATACTGCTTTAAAATTGTTAAGATTAATAAAATGAATAAAAAAATACTCCATGTTACTGCCCATCCTGTCTGATGAAATTATGAAAGGATGAGTAGCCTAGATTGCTGTTCCCTTGTTTGACCTTTAAGGGGAACTATATGTGGGTAGTTTTTGTTCTAAAATTCTCAGGTGATAACGCCATTATTGTGTATGTTATTCTCATGCTATACACAGTTTTGCAAAGGTATTGCTAGTCTCTTTTTAGTTAGTCTGTCTAATTGAGCTGACAGCACTTATTAGAGCTGGTGAATATGTTTTTTGTTTCTTTAAAAATTATGTTACATGGTCCAGATCGTGAAAAGTAGAATTCACAAGGGTTCACAATGTTAGAAAAGATGCCTGTGTGATCCTCAGCAAACACCTTGAAGGAAAATCTTGCTTTATAGGAGTTTGTTTGCCACAATAGGTTCTGCTGGAGAAATTCATGTACCCACTATGTTGAGGTTTTGTTAGTTATTTATGTAATAAGGATCCCTGTTAAATTAGCAGTTTTTAGATTTCCCCGTCTTTTTTTTACTCTCAGATAGATGAAGTGGTTCTTGGGTGCCTTGCTAATGTATGGGGCGCCCTAAGACTAAATAAGTTTTCTAAAATAGAGTATCCTCTCTGTTGATAGATTATTTGTATGACTTGTCTAAAGATCTTTTGTTCTGACCACCAATAGATATCTGCTGCCCTACAACCATTGCCAGAGGGGTCCGGATTGCAATATGAGTGGCAGAATCAGTGCTGCAGGCCCACTAGCAGCATTTGATTTATAGGACCTGGGCACATACAGTGCACTGTACTAGGGACCGACTAGTAAATCGAATATGCAGTTATGAAGCACTTTAGCCCGGATCAGCAGTGGTAATGTGCCCAGAATCATGAAACCAACAAAAACAGGTCAGAAACAGAAGGCCACAAAGCACAAATCTGTGGATAAACCCGCTGTAAAAGCCAGGTCTAACAAACAAGTTTTACCTTGATTACATTACCCACTATTGCCCCCTCAACAGAGAGTAACTTAATGCACCCATTATACTGCTAGAATTGAGAGGGCAATACGGGGTGCACCTGGGCTGGTTGGGTTTCCCTTCGAAGTCTACAAGGCCTTTGAGCACCAATTGACTCCCAAGTTCTTAGAACTATACTAAACTGCCCGACAGGACAGTAGGCTGACTTCTGCCATCACTCCAAGAATTGTCCTCATGCCGACCATTGTCCACGCTTGTGCCAGACTTCAAGATTCTGCGCAAAATCATAGCAGGCCGATTATACAAGCACTTGCCTCACCTGGTTCATTCAGACCCAAATGACTTTGTGCCAGGTGGGTCTACCACCCTAAACATCCATCGCTTAAACATGGGTGATGGAGCTCTCTCCGATCCAGTGGCCACATTCAGTATACCTGGTACTGTATCGATGAGAAAGCATTTGAAACATTTGACTGGGATTATTTATTTTCAACCCTAACTACCCTGGGCATCTTGGGATGGCTGCATAAACGTATCCACCTCCTATATGTGGAACCCAAGGCTAGATTGAAGATTGGTCACTGTATCTCTCCTTCATTCCAGATAAGCAGAGCAACACAGCCAGATTGCCGGCTGTCTCCTCTGCTCTTCGCCTCGGTGATGGAGCTTATTGCACAGAGGATCCGACAAGAAGGGCAGGATTTAGCATCCCCTAAATGACGAGCTCCACACAGTCTTGCCATTTGCAGGTGATGTCCTATTTTCATCCGTAGCATCCTTTAGGATTTAGCGAGCATATTGACCATCCTGTGGGAATTTCATGGAGCCTCTGATTGAGAGTGAATTGGGCTAAGTCGTGTCTCTATCCACTTCACCCAGGTGTCCTGTGCAACACATAGTTGTAGATACTCATTGTCTGCGGTGGGAGCCTTGCACATTCCACTACATGGGCATTAATATCTATTATGGGATGCAAGATCTCACGGATAGCAATCTCTCCACGGCTATTGTCTCCCTTTGACAACATTTGGTGTTCTGCTGCAAATTGTCACTCACTGTGCAGGGTATAGTGTTGCTATCCAAGATGGTCATGCTCCCCCATCACTATAATATTTTCACAACCACAACCTTCCAGTCCATATCCCTAAATATACATTTAATACACTACACTCGGCCCTAGGAAGCTTTGTTTGGAACAGAGATAGGCTGCAAGTTGCACTTCACAAGTTGCAACTCCCACTGGACAAGGGGGGCTTAGGAGCCCCTAACTTTGAATGTTATTATCTAGCAGTACTGCTTCGGTGGCCTGCATACTGGCTGGCAGGACATCCTGTCGAGGAATTGAGGCACCCTACTGCTGTACAGAGGTAGCGGGCAATCCAGCAGGCCTTGCTTCTAAAAAAAGGAACACCACTGTATTGAAATAGCCCACTACGGGTAGTATGTGATAACTTGCACTGCAGTCTGTGCCTTATGCTTTTCATCCCACAATATTCAGCTGAAATATCCTTAAGTTCCATTGTATTGTTCACTGACATCATAGGTCAGGTAGGTTTAGTGCTGTGGGAGTCAGCAGGGGTGAGCACACTGGGTGCTTATTTCATGATGGGGTACTCCAGCCCTTCGTAGACTACAGAAGGAAAACAAGCTGCTAATGGTTCATTTGCTGGCTTATGGCCGCCTGTTAGACAAGATGGTTTGACCTTGGCACATCCAAATACGGTGGAACCCGCTGATACACACTCTCCACCTAATAGGTGGGGGTCGTAGACTAATTACAAGGTTTGTTCGAGATTTGTCCTACACAGCACATGACCCATTGGCTGCGACCCATACGTTTTGGGAAAGAGACATAGGTAGGAAATTTACTAAAAAGGAGTGAGAGAGGACACTGTTATTCCTAAGAAAACTGTCGCAAAATGCTAAGATTCAATACATGCAGCATAACATCCTGCACCGGGCCACACAAATGTATGCACGATGGAGGGTGCATTGCCGGGTCTGTATAAGTGCTCAAAAACAACAAAGGCCATGAAAAGATTAGTTGAGCTGGCACTGCTTGTTGTCCGCAGGCTCATTGCCATGCACAGGAATGCTCAGATACAGCAGAGTATTACCCACTGGTGTGCCTGTGATTCTTAAGTGGGGATGGGCAGAGGCTGAGGCGAGACGAAGCTTGTGGTATTCGCAGACTTCCCATAGCAGCATTTTGGGACGTACTGCTGCATGACATACATACTTACAAAGAAGGGGTAACTTGATCAACTTCTACAATTACTAGCTGCCTCAACCTATGGGCACTAACAGTTGAATTTAGTATTGCTTCCCCCTTCCCTATCCTCCCCTCTTCCTCTTTTGGTTCCTTCACTGCCTCTCAGTTCCTCCCTTTCAAGCCTTAGCGTACACTGGCATGGATGTCTCTGACCATGAGGTTGCAAGTTTCTGCATGTTACTACAGTTATGTCTGCCTCCTGCCTAATGGTTGCTGCCACGTTTCGGGGCATATTAGTTTAGACCAGAGGATTTCAGAAACACCGTAATCATCCAGAATACCTGACACTGTTGAGATGTCGCTTCATGACCAATTGCTGCATGTTACTTTATTGTTGGTCTGGGAAAATGAAAGAGGACCAATAACTTCTGGAATACTGTATTTAAACATTACTATCAATTATAAGGTGGGTATGTAACTCATGTTAATCTCACATTGTCCTATTGTTACAATTCAATAAAATTGGTTGGAAAAATATATATATATATAGACAGTTACAAAATTACAATTGCACATGACAAATTTTTAGAAAGAAGTGGTACTCCTACATTTTCAGATTGGTTTTTACTGGCACTCTGACTCTGTGCCTTGTGGCACTGCCAGTCAGTGTCATGGTGAGCAAGCTCTGACTGTAACATGAGTTAAAATTGTCTACCTAAGCTGTCTTTTTTAAAACTTTTCAGTAAGGTCACAGTAATTGGCCCAGAAAGTCTGCCATTGGTATGAATGTTAAGTGTCACTTATGGATGCATGTATGACTGAACAGATGGTACAATTGATTAAAAAGAGAGCGTGGAAATAGGAGTAGATTGTTCCTTTCCCCTATGTAAATGTAAACAATCAAAAAGAATGGGCTCAAGAAATTAATTCTGCATCCAAAAAAGTGCGCAAGAAACCAATAGGTTTGTAAAAAGAACCCTCACCCACCAACCTAGTTGGTGGCATGCTTCATCATAGGACACCTAGGATGATGAGTGCATCCTAGGTGTGCTTGACGCCTGATTACAGCAGAGCTGGTGTTTTTTACTGACAGTTTGTTGTGGTAGTGAGTTAAACCTCTCTACAGGAGTGCTTTAATACTGGGGCCCTGTGAAAGGATTAAAAAAGGAAATGTGGATATCTCAGAGATTTAATTAGTCTCATATCCTATAAATGGTCTATATGTTTCAGCCTAAGCAGGTTTTTATTTCATAGTTTTCTTCAGGACCAAAGGTGGAGAGACCAAACAAATGTGTTCAGTCTACCATTCATGGGTGCACACACAGTAAGGTGTGCTAAGTATAGGAGTAATTTTCTCCTTGTGAAAAGGTAACTTACCCTCTTTCACTTAACTCAATGTATCTGAAACGTAAAAGTGGGATAATTATCCGTAGATATGACACAAACATTTTTGATGCTGTACATGAGAAAGTGCAATGCCATCTTAATCATCCGTCAAAGCATGCAACCGTCAAATTTCTCAATGCATGTCACTTATATCCCACATATTGGTCTATGTTTTCGCTGGGGGATAAAAGATGGTACACCATTCTGGCTAAATTAGCTGCAGTTTAAAATCCAGCAATAATACATGCCAGAGAAAAGTGCTCTGCCATGTACAAAAATGGACTTTTATGTACTAGATAAGTCACACCAAAGGGCTTCATGATTCCCATGGGCTAAGGTGTTTAATGTATAAAAGGGTATTCAGACAAAGATCGAGTAAAAAAAATATTGCCATACCAGGTGTAGGTTCATATGGTTAAAGGGTGGGAATTAATTAATTTTAATGAATTAATATTTAGTTTTTAATTCAACATAACTGTTTAATTGATCATTTTTTTATTTGTGCAATACATTTTGTTTTTATATTTTAGATATGCATTGTGGGTTTTGTATTGATTTGGGGTGGGAAGTAAACTAATAATAAGTAATTAATAATTATTGTTTTAAATGTATTTTTTTTATCCTTATATTACCAGAAAAAGCATCTGCAATACTTTATGAAGCTGTCCACTGAACTATGTGCCCTGCCGCCACTGCATTCGATTTGGTCTAGGAACCTCACCAGACCGACACCTTTATTCCTGTCATGGTGTAATCATTGGACCAAAGAAAAAGAGTCGAAACCCAGTGATCTGCTCCATATCAAAAAATCGAGCCAAATGTCAGGAAAAGTCCCCTTCTCCACTGCCTGGTCTAGACGTGCGATTTTAATTGTTGCCTTGACCCAATCCTCCACCTTAGGGGGCAGGGGATTCCTTCATTTTATACAGATTTTATACAGTCTTTTTCATTTTTATTGTGAGGTTCTGAGCCGAAGTTGACTTCGAGTAAATTTGTGTGAAAGGGCTTTGTGAATAACAGGAAGGCAGAGAGGAGTGTGCACAAAGAATAGGCGTGGTTTCAAAAGCGTATCAGGTTTAGGCTAATTTAGGAAGTAAATAGCGTATTTGCGTAGGCCATACATCACCGATCCCTGGTTAAAGTGGAGACATAAGGGGCAATAATGAAGTTCACATGACTAAGTATACTTAGAAAGTTTTTATATGAAAGTAGTAGGATTGAAGTGTATTATAAAAAATGCAAAGGAAAAAGTAAAAAAAGATGGAAAAAAATCCATTCAAGAATAACATGAGTTTCTTACAAGTCTTGTCCAGTCCAGAAGTTCTTTAACGGCTTGATATGCGTAATGTTTCAAGAGACATTTGTTGCCATCATCTGAGAAAAGTGAAGAATCCAATTCATATCTTTGAAGGGACAGTAATGTTCCTCAAATGTTGGAGCAGCAATTTGAATTGGCAGGCAATCTACGATGTTATGAAAGGTCGCACGATGCAGGAGATGTTTCGCGGCTGCGCAGAAATCCCATTCCGCTGCAATTCTTTTTTGCATTGCATTTGACATTTCTCCACTGCCAGAACGATCCCGTTCATGGTTTTCAAGATAATGCATTACCTGCTGGATATCGGGAGCGATTGTTGGGATGTTGGCAAGGCATACATCCATTCGCCAGTCAAAAGGGCAAGTTTTGCAATTAAACAATGGTTGCATAAGTGTAGATAAATTTTATGTTGTAGCTAGCTCCGATAATAGAGGCAGGTAGGCGAAAAGTTTTTACGTTATTTTACAGTATTGATGTAGCTTGGCGTAGAGGCGTATTCTTTCGGACATAGTTGTTACCACAGAGAGCGTGGCCATTTCTAGAAGTAGAATTAGTAGTAGGATGGCCGCAAAGAGAGCGAGAATTGTGGGCACTGTTCCTGTTATTCCAGAGATGAACGAATGAATGTAGTCTGCTATTAAAGGAAGAACAGTTGGAAAGCGTGTTAGAAGGGAGCAGGAGAGCGTGTTAAAAAAGTGTGCCTGACCTTGAGTGTGACAAGTGTTGTAAATTGTGTAACAATTCACAAAGTGTAAGGGGTGGTTCGTATTTAAAAGGGAGTGTATTTTACTCAAAGTTTGTGGTATCTGCAGTTGATAAATTTCTTTTGCAGAAGTGAGGAAGACTACTGTTCTGAACAAAAGCTCTTTTAGTTTGGTTTGTTTCTTGAAATCTGTTTTCAAACTAATAATTGAAGGCCAAGTTGAAGTTTGGAAGTTAGTTTGTGTGAGTATGAATAGACATTGCCACATGAAGTTACTCTGTTTGAAACGGTAAGGACATGCGGTGTGCCAGCTCACGTTCCCTAGGAGTGCATGTTATTGAGAAGCAGATAACTGCTGTTAGAAAGCTGTGTGAATGTTAGTCGGATTGTGGGAGTTGGCGTGCTTTTAAAAAAGGACGCAAGGTTGGGACCTGTACGCTTAGAAGCGCCATGTAGTTGGACATTCTTGGATAGTAATGAATGACTGTCATTGTGGTCGCACTTTTCACCTGTGAGAAAAACTTCTGTATGCTCTTTAAGACAGCGATATGTAAATGGGAGAAACCACTGCTCGTGAATAAATGCTCTACCTTATATAATCACATACAACTTTGAAAACAACATGTGCACCTAGCAGACACAACAACACTACATACTGAGGGAAACCTGGCTAGCCATGTACACAAACTAAACATGGCATGCCATAATAAACGGCTCTGACCCTTGTAATCAACTGTTCAGATTAATTTCCGACCAACCCATTTGGGTGGAGTCGGTCAGAAAGGAATCCGACCTGGATTTTCAAATGGCTTCCAATGGGCTCAGAAAGCCCGTCTGCCATTTGGAAAGCCTCCAGTAATCCCAAGGGCGGCTCTTTCCTCCTGAGGGATTACAATGTCAGATTCTGACAGCCTTTCTGTGCTGGCCTTACCGACACAGAAAGGCTTCCCGAAGTCGACTTTGGGAGCCCCCAGCAGGACTCCCACGGGTGCACGGCCTCCGGTTGGAGGCCGTGCCCCCCTATTGATCCCTGCACCTCATGGCAGGCACCTTGAGGTACCTGCCATGGGTGCAGGGATTAACTGCACCTCTTCTCTTTACAATGAGAGCATGCATTCCGGTCAGAATGCATGCTCCCATTGTAAAGAATAGGGGTGCGACCAAACAGTGTTCGGTCGCATCCTAATTGCTGGGTTGGGACCGCCGACAGGAGGTCAGTCAGCCCTAGTACTGAATCGATGTCGGACGGACTCAGGTCCGTCCAACATTGAAATCGGGTCCTAGGATTGACTTTCACTTTTAACAAATTGTGTGATTGTGAGCATTTTACTTTGTTACCCCCTGACTCTGTGTCCATATCTCGGGATCCAGTGGCAGTAAGTAAATTCCCAATATTAAGCACAACCTAAAGGCAATCACTTACATGTCCGTATTTTTAGTTATGGTTATACTGTTCAGTTAGAAGTGACTTGTACGGTTAAGGAGCAGTGCTGTAATTAAGGAACAACACTTGGAACTCTTTTTTCAACTTTGGTGCTCATGTCTACAAGTAGTTCCATTGGACGTGAATGTACTGTATTTTATTTACCATTGTACAAGGTTTCTGTCACAGTTTTCTTTGTGAGTGAGTGGGATTGGGGGCTGAAGGGGGGTGCATAGCCTTTCTCAAATTTGGGCAAGTTCAAATAAGAAGATACAGTAGTGTACACTGTTGAAAATTGCAGTATACAGTATATGCATGCCTACTCTTTACTCTCAGTTCTGTCTTTGACTGGGTTTGCACTTCTGTACTAGAAGTGAGACTGGGCTAACCAACTTAGGGGCATATTGACAAGCCCCTTGCTCCACCAGGTAATGGGCTTCAACTTATTAACAAGGCGGTGTTAGGCCATTTACAAAGGATTAATGCTGTAAATAAGGCACCCTTTAATGCTGTACTTAGTGTGAAAGGGGAGGACAATGGGTGTTGCGGTGGGTGTTCCATTCCAACATCCATTGATTTTGATCCTGCACCATATTTACAAGGATGGTGTCAATATGGGGCGGCCCCAAAATTAAGTCCAAAAATAAAAACTGGTCTTACCCTGGAAAAACGAGGAAAAATGCTTTATTTCTTCTTGTTTATGTTGTTTCTCTGTATGCTGCATTGAGCAGCACACATAGAAGCAAAAGACACACAGTTGATGGACGGAATGCAGAACAAATCAAAATATAAACCCCCAGTCAAGAGATCTGGGTTAAATCCATCAATCTAACCATGCAACCCCAGTTTAGACCTGGTCATATGCAAATCAGTCTTGACCCTCTGCCTCATGGGAACAGTCCAGCCCAAACTGCCAAGCCAGGTCCTCCCTGGACTGGGAACAAGCATCCTAGGACCAATTTCAGGGTTCCACCCCTCATCAGCCAGGATATCTTGAATCCAGTTGCACAGTGAGCCCGGGACCCATAACTGGGCATAACTTGCGGGGAAAAAACCTTTACAACGCAGTCATCACATCGCACTACATGTACAATGCAGTAATTACATCGTAACATCCTTTACAATGCATGTCACTTCAAGGCAGCCATTACATTGCTTGTCACTACAATGCATGACACTACAACACATGTCACTACAACGCAGGCAATGCATCAAACGCCATTACAATGCATACCATTACAATGCATAGTACAACTACACTATCCAATACTTACCCTACTGTTGCACCCCCTGGAGTTAGAAAAGTATTTTTTACCCCTACACTATCCAACACTTACCCTACTGTTGCACCCCCTGGAGTTAGAATGGTAATTTTTACCCCTACACTATCCAACACTTACCTTAAATGCAATGTAATGGTATGCTTTGTAATGGTATGTGTTGTAAAGGTGTAATGCGATGTAATGGAATGCATTGTAAATGTAGTTTTAAAAAATTTGTTTTGATGGCATGCGTTGTAAATGTATGTTTTGTAAGGGATGTTGCGATGTAAAACTGCATTATAAAGGCATGCGTTGTAAATGTATGCGTTGTAAGGTAATCAGGGCGAAAAGCAAAAGACACACAGTTGATGGATGGAATGCAGAACAAATCAAAACATTCACTCCCAGTCAAGAGATCAGGGTTAAATGCATCATTCTTTTGCCCACCATGCTACCCCAGTTTAGACCTGGGCATATGCAAATCAGTCTTGACCCTGTGCCTCATGGGAACAGTCCAGCACAAACCGCCAAGCCAGGTTCTCCCTGGACTGGAAAGAAGCATCCTAGGACCAGTTTTGGGGTTTCACCGCTCATCAGCCAGGATAGCTTGAATCCAGGGGCACAGTGAGACCGGGACGCACATCTAGGCCTACCCGGTGCACTTAGGGCGAGAAAGCAAGAGTGCCTGCATTGGCGCTAGGCAGCTGCCTTTAGCAGCTGCGCAGGGTAAACCGCAGGGCTGTGTTGTAAATACGGTGCAGCCCTGTGTTTCTGAAGTGGCAGAGCGCAGCGTTAAGCCAACAAGGCTAATACCATGCTCCGTCACTTCATTGTTAGTATGCCCCTAATTGTTTACCCTATGTCTAGTATGATTGTTTAAGCCCTACAACTAGTCCACTAGAAAGTGTGAATGAAATGTCTGCCATTTTGTTTTAAGAAGTGAGTGCATTACTCAAGTCAGTGGTCACCATGAACCCAGAAGATGTGGGTTCAAGTAACTAGGTGATGACGGAAGGGAAGGCCATTTATGTACAGATGTTTTCTTTTGCAAATACGCAGGCACAAGCATACACATGGAGTCTTAATGCAATATGTTTGATTTATGACCTATGTGTGTTAATTCATTTGTGCTGACATACTTGGATATCTCACGTTCTTTTAAAGCACCTGACTTCTAGCACTTCTTTCTATGAAAAGTGTGTAAAACTGTTTGACTTGGCTATCTCTGCAGGGTCATCCCCAAACAGTTTCCCTTAACCCTCCTGTTGCTGAACCCGTTTTTGCTGGCTTTTAAGATTGTGCACTTTGAAACTGCTAACCAGTGCTAAAGTGTTTGTGCTCTCTTTTAAACAAGGTGAAATTAGCTTATATTCAATTGGCACATTTAATCTACTTATAATTCTGTAGTCAAGTGTTATGTGCTCGGGTTATGCCCACATAGCAACACTGCACATTTTCTGCCATTGTCCTCTTTTGGCACCATAATTGTTTTTTACTGTGACCTTCTGCACACATTTGCATGTGTGACAATGTTGGATTTGTTTTTCTGAAACTACTTTGCTAATACATCTGGCTTCGCGCAATATTTTCATGATTTACGCATGCCATACAAATGTCGTTCTATCTTCATCCATGGGGCAACAGGGCTGCATGGCCATTATTACACTAACCTGCATATACATAGCAATAATGCTTTTAATTGTAAATAAAGAGGCATTTCTGGGGTGAGCAGAGGAGACACTTCAGCTGACGTCCCAGGGTGAGTCACTTGAAGAGTCAGCTGACTGACCTCTGTTCCCCTCTATAGGGACACAACCAACTCCAGAGACCTCTTGCAACTGCCCAGCTGACCTGCTGACCCGAACTTGCCTGGACCTATGACTGGACCTTCCTGAGCCCTGCTGGCCTCTTGTGGCATGAGTTCCTGATCCTCAAGTGATGGCTTCCCAAGTCCTGGATCATTGGCTGACATCAGAGAGAAATCCTCCTGGCCTAACTGAAGGTTCCCCCAAATCCAGCGCAAAGCAATGCAAAGCCCCACAAAGCCTCGCCGTACAAATGAAAACTTAATTGGAGGTAATGCTGAGCAATGCGAAGCCCCACAAAGTCTTTCCCCACAGCTGCCATTGATCAATGTCAAGCAACGCAAAGCACTCAAAGTCTCCCTGCATCACTGTCATCTTCATAGGAACCAATGCAGAAAAACACAAAGCCCTGCAAAGCTTTGCCATGCAGCTCATCGGAACTGACACAGAGAGACAGAAAGCTCCTCAACACCTCACTGCATAGCTTCATCAGAACCAACACCAGATGATAAAAATCCTTGTAAAACACCGCCACACTAACAATGCACCAAAGACATGGAGTACAATCCTCAGCAGGCCGAACTTTGTCATGTGCCCAGCCTGCTCTCTATCGTGGTTGGCCTGAACATGTAACTTTGTCCTGGTCAAGCATGACCAGATACCCTCAGTTGGCGTTTTGTGCCTTTTGGTGCTGCTTTGACATAGATATTTAAAATTGCATAGCTCCAGTTCTACTGATTGGATTTGTGTTGTTTTGTTGTCAAATAATTTATTAAATTTTACTCAATTTATCCAAATTGATGAGGGTTTTTTTCTTGTGTTGTGTTTTTACTTTATTACTGATTGTGTGCTGCATAAATGCTTTACAAATTCTAAGTTAAGCCTGACTGCTTTTTTGCCAAGCTACCAGAGGGTTAAGTCCAGGTTGAATTTTTGATTTATTGTGTTTCACTTTGACTAGGATTGTGGCTGCTGCTTGAGAAGTGTTTTCACTCCAGTCAATCAAAAACCCAATTTCTCACCTAAACCTATGATATTGCCTTGCAGGGCAGCAATCTAATTTGTGTTAAGGGAAGCCAGGCATTAACTACCGGCTTCATTCTGTATAAGCAATTATATGGTTTTAATGTAACCCAACAACTGTACAACATACTGAGCACGTAAATGGGAGCAGACACTGAAGAGTCTGTAACCACGACAACAAAGTTAATGACATGGACATCATTTTGGATTATGTAATGCAAATTTGAAATGATGTTAACATAAACTGGCATATCAGGACCTAACTGCAGGCTTTTTAATATCTAGCTTTCTCTTGCTATATAATATGTGCAATTGTGATTCGGAAGTATATAATCTTAAATCCCTGTCCTAAAATTGTTATTATGCAAGGCATCTCAGAATTGGGTTTTCTTCTAAGTAGTTTTTCACCCTTAATCCATTTATGATATCATATGATAAAATAAGAAGACAGAGGTGCATATGTGCAAGCCCGGATCATCACGTTAATCCACGTTGTGGTGTGGATAGGGGCTTAGCCTTATTTACAAGGCAGCGTTAAGCCACTAAACGTGGCTTAACACTGCCTTGTAAATAAGGCCCCCTTTCATTCTATGGTTAGTGTGAAACGGGTGGGCACCCACTGATTTTGACGCTGTCCCAGATGTACAAGGGCAGCATACCTAGGAGGCCGTGCCACAATTAAGACCAGGTAAAACCTGGTCTTAAGTTGGCAAAACTATGAGAAATGCATAATTTCTTCTAGTGTTTGCTTTTTCCATGTGTGCTGCCTTGTGCAGCACACATGGAAAAAGCAAAATGCCATGGATTGTTTATATACAGGAAGGTCTCTCTTCCTGTACATGAACACTCTTTAAAAAAAAAACATTTTGTGACTTTCATGTGTGCTGCATTAAGCAGCACACATGAAAGTGAACAAATTGCATTTTCAGGATTGTTTTTGTCCAGGAAGCAACACCTTCCAACACATAAACAATCCTCCCCTGCAAAGAGACACCCTTGCACTATGGTGCAAGGGTGCCTGTGATGGGACTACACTGCTAAGTGTAGCACCATTGCGGGGGGAAAGCAAATCTGCACCATATCTTTGTAAATATGGTGCAGCCTTGTGTTTCAAAAGTGGCGGAGCGAGGTGTTAAACCATGACAGCGAATGCCTCGTTCCGGCACTCTGATTGTACATATCCCCGATAATGTTTTAATTTCAAATATATTGGGAATATATTTTTAAGAAATACATTGCTGATGAGTTACACTTTAAATTATTATTGTCAAATCACCTTAATGTGAATGTCTGTTTTGTTTGATGAGTAGCATATATGCTGTCCCCAAAGTTGTCCTCAGTATTTGCATATAATAATACTGGATTTATTCATATCAGTGTGCAATAGCCGTAGTCCAGGTGGGAAAACTCCTAATGATGTTCTGTTCATCACTCTCCCTGTAGGAGGGGTTGTAGTATTACATTTGTTGTATACTAATATATAATCACAGCAAGAATGGCACATGCTTCTTTGTCGTGAAGTTGATGGTTACCACATGAAGAATGAAACGTTCATGTGGCTAAAAAAAGTGTGTTAGAAGAAAAGCAAACTCTGGAAATACGAAATACACGGTGTCAAACAATTAACCTATTCCACAGTCTAAATATGTAATGTGCTGTAAAAACACTGGGTCAAATTTACCAAACAGCAACAAGAGCTGAGCATCTTTTTTAACGTAATCGTGATTGTTCGATCCATATGTTGTGGACCACCCGTTAATGCTGCTGAGTATGTGACCAATCAAATACACAAACTCAACCTGATGGTGTGAGCGCGCATCATCTTCTTTTTTTACTACAGTCCACATTACCTCTATGTCCCTCGTCCTCGAGCCAGTCATTACTCATGAGGTATATTCCACTGACAGGAAATAAAACAGGAAATGCTTGATAGGTCCACCCACCCTCCAGCCAGGGGATATAATAATATAGCCAGCACACAGCACTTCCTATTTTGTTTCCTGTCAGTGGACATGACATGGGACGCTGAGGTGACTGCCAGGATTTTACCTCCATCGGTTTTGTTTACTGGCTTCTCCTTCTACTGGGCTTTGGCAGTGCCTTGAGACCGTCTTTGGAGTGGCTGGAGTCGGGCATCGTTGAGGCCTCCTGCAGTCTGTAAGTTGCTGCCCGGTGCCTTGCTTGCTTGGCTTGGTTGTCCCCGGTTGCTTTCTCTTTGTCTCATGCTGCTCTGTGAGCGCATTTCCATCTCGGACCTTCTCAGCATTGTTCCAGGCCG
Organism: Lissotriton vulgaris; assembly: GCF_964263255.1. Taxonomy (NCBI): domain Eukaryota; kingdom Metazoa; phylum Chordata; class Amphibia; order Caudata; family Salamandridae; genus Lissotriton; species Lissotriton vulgaris. Next base: position 68,815 of record NW_028245584.1, on the reverse strand, counting down.
TTGGGATGGTCTGTTTCAATGCTTTTCTGCTAGCGACATCCCGCAGTTGTGTTTCCTGGAAGGGCCCTGGAAAGGGTTTCCATCTGAAGTTTCAGAGGAAACCTCCTCCTGATGCGAGTCCTTGGAATCAGTGTTCCTGACTATAACACATCCCAAGGTGGGCCTGCTAGGGTGCTGCCAGGGGTTGGTGGGAAACTGCACCATTTCCTGTTGGCATGGCGTCTCGCGACGATGGACCTATGGGTATTGGAAGTCCTGGACCGATGTTACCAGATCGAGGATGAAGTTCCTTTTCTTACCCCTATGTCGAGCAGGGTGGGGACTCTGATTCCAAAGAATGTGTTATGGCAGCTCGCCCTGTTGGTGGGAGTTCAGCTGTTGTTTCTGAAGAAGGCTATTCAGACCTCTTTCTGGTGCATAAGGTCATGGGTGGCTTTTGGATCATGATCAACCTCCGGCCCCTGAAAAGGTTTTGTCACGATTCACTCCCCCGACCTCTGGTAAATCTCTGCCTGCCTTATCATACGAAACGGAATAGGAAACTACCTTTCCCATGATCCTTGGCGCCGCGCGCTCCTATGACGCGCCGCGACTAGGGATTATCAGGAAGTCTCAAGGAAGACGCGCTGCCGATTATTCCTGATTGTGACTTGGTTCGTGTACTTTGGATTCGTGATTCAGGAGTCTGGTGATCGGCGGAGGCAAGGTTTGGCTTGTGCTGAAGGGACACGCCGCTTGCAGCGTGTGGGTTCAGCGCATCGTGTTTTCAGAACCCGTTTGTGGATTATTCTGGTGGGGCTTAGGAAGCGCCTACAACGTGGTGTTCTTTGGTGTGGTGCCGCTCGAGTGTGGAATAACCGGAGGGGCTTAGGAAGCGCCCGTATCTGACCATTATTCCATCTACAGGTTTTCTCGGAATCGAGTGGGCACTAACATTCCTAGTGTGTTTGTTGAATCCGTTTATTGTGTACTATCAGGGAGCGTCTTGCTCCGGTTAGCGCAGGACACCTGGGTATAGGTGCCGCCTTACCTATTCAGTACTATTTACTCACTTGGAAGCGCTTACAGAGCAGGATCTGTAAAGACGCTATAAACATACTGTACGCTGGGCATATGATTTGTTTTCTTAACTTTTACTTTATAGGGAATGTTGGAGAGATCTGGGGGTAGTCGCGTCTTGCACACCCTGAGGTCATTATTCTAAGCATTTCCTCGGAGGAGACTGACCTTTTGTTATTAACCACCGTTTTCCAGGAATGTGATCGTTATTTGCTTTCCATTATTGGTGCTCTGGGGCAAAATTGAGTTATCTTTATCCTATACAAGGGTAGGTGTTCATTGCTGGCCTAATCTTTCAGAAGCAGGAAGGGAGGGAACCTGGGGGTTTGCTAATGCTCTCTGTGTTATATTTTCCAGTAATTAACCAGGGGATATAGAAGCCGCCCCTAGATCCTTCCTGCATACAGGCACACCTGTGGGATATACAGGTGAGGTAACAGGTGTTGGGTTAAGTAGTATATGTTCCAGGTTAGGGGTCTGAGGTACTTATCCCTTGTTTCTGTGGTTACAGGTGACGGTTACAAGTGCCCAGCTGTTCTCCTCCGGACCCAACTTTTCCCCCGCTTGATCGCCTTAACAGTCTGGTCACATTCACAGTCAGACTTGGGTTGATCTAGAGGTGGGCCCCCTTATAGCATCGACCCAATCCTGAGGAGCATCCAGGACGGACCTGACAGAATAATCGGCCTAAAAGTTCTGCTCCTCCCGGTTGGGTTGATACAAGGAATGGCCACCTTAGATGAAGTAGTGACAGCGTTAGGCTTAGTTCAGGCGGAGTTGGCCGCATCCCGCCAGGAAACGGCTGTGTTGCAAGCACGAATGGATGCTATGCAGCGGAACCCGTTTGATGCAGGGAATCCTGCCCCTCAGCCAACCTCGTTGGTAGTAGAAATGCCTTCTCCAGTTCCATTGGCTCCCCCCGAAAGGTTTATGGGAGATAGAAAGAAAGTGCAGGTGTTTATGACCCAGGTGATGATGCACTTCACCTGTAAACCCAAATGTTTTCTGACCAATCAATCACGTGTTTCCTTTCTGATCTCCTATTTAGGAGGAGAGGCAGCCCAGTGGGCTGTACCTATAGTCAGGAATAATGATGGTATCCTTTATGACTGGGACCTGTTTAGAGCCGAATTTGAAAAAACATTTGATAGGAGAGCTGAGACCTTCTCAGCTGATAAGGAGTTGCTTGTTCTTAAACAAGGCAATTCGGATATAGTGACCTACCTTAATCATTTTAGGCGATTGATTGCAGAAACTGATTGGCCTGAAGCCAAACAGATGGTTCTGTTTTACCAAGGTCTCACAGACAATCTCAAAGATGTAATAGCACAAGTTGAACCCCAGCCTACCACATGTGCAGCCTTTATCGATTTGGCTTTACGCTTGGATCACAGATTGAGAGAGAGAAAGGGAGAGACTGGAAGAAGAGACAGGACCCTGGTGTTCGGGGAGAAAACAAATGGCGGGGATAAAGCAGAAGGTAAACCTGAACCTATGGACATTGGTGTGGTGAGAGCATCCCTCACTACAAGTGAAAGAGAGCATCGTCGCAAAAATGGGCTGTGTTTGTACTGTGGGAAGAAAGGCCACTTTTTACGAGAATGTCCGGTGAAACCGAAAGGAGGGCGCTATTGTACGGGTCAAGGAGCAGTATCCACTGTCGATAAGGGTTCGGAAAACTCCGATGCTTGAGTTCTAAGGAAGGGAGGGACTCAAGTGCACATTTTATCCCTTCAATAACCGAAGAAGAACGAGGGGGAAACCAGCTGTTCTTTGTAGACATTGAATTATGGATTGATCACGACCCTAAGTATGTCCGTGCCATGGTAGACTCCGGAGCGACAGGTTGTTTCATGGATTTGACAGACGCACAGAGGTTGGGAGTAACCCCGGTGGATAAAACCGTCGTAGAAGAAGTGTTTGCAGTAGACGGTCATGTGTTGGAATCCGGTCCTATCACCCAACATACCCCGGAGTATGAGATGTGGTATGGGGGTTATCATAAGGAGCAGCTGTCGTTTAACCTCATCCATGCCCCGAATTATGGAATAATATTGGGACTCCCGTGGCTAAAAAAGCATGAACCAAATATAAAATGGAAAGAGCGATCTTTGGAATTTACCTCCTCATATTGCCACGACCATTGTATCCAGGAAATTCCCCAACCATCTATGATACTGGCTGTTACTCACACCATTTCCACTGCCGCGGAAAAAGAAGTGGAACTACCTCAGTATTACCAGGAGTACGAAGAGGTCTTCAGTAAAACTAAAGCAGAAGTACTTCCTCCCCATAGGGAATACGATTGCCGCATAGATTTAACACCAGGGTCCGTGGTTCCATGTGGTCGTATCTATGCATTGTCTCAACCGGAAACGAAACACCTGCGGGAATATTTGGATAATCTACTTGCATTAGGATTCATCCGACCATCAAGGTCCCCAGCAGCTTCCCCTCTTTTCTTTATTCCAAAGGCCAATGGGGAATTACGCTGCTGTATTGACTAGAGGGCATTAAACGCTATCACCACCAAAAACCAATATCCACTTCCTTTGATTCCTGTATTACTGGAACAAGTGAGATCGGCCAGGATTTATACAAAATTGGATCTTAGGGGAGCTTACCATTTAGTACGCATACGATCAGGCGATGAATGGAAAACCGCTTTCAAAACCAGGTATGGGCTCTTTGAGTATCTTGTGATGCCCTTTGGGCTATGCAACGCCCCATCCTCATTCCAATTTTTTCTTAACGAGGTGTTGCGAGAATACCTGGACATCTTTGTAGTCGTCTACATTGATGATATTCTTATCTACTCTAATGATGAATCGGAGCACATTCAACATGTGAGGCAGGTGCTGGAGGCTCTAAAACAAAACCAACTGTACTGCAAATTGACGAAATGTGAGTTTCACGTTACAACCGTGGAATTCTTGGGAGTCATGCTCACTCCGTCAGGGCAGATAATGGCTGAAAGGAAGGTACGAGCTATTGTGGAGTGGCCACAACCCACCACGGTCAAGGATATCCAGAAACTTCTGGGTTTTGCTAACTTCTATCGGAGGTTCATCTTTCACTTTTCGGATCTAGTGGCACCTCTCACACGATTAACCCGGAAGAACACCCCTTTTTTATGGGGAACCGATGAGCAAACAGCGTTTAATCGGTTGAAAACAGCGTTTACATCTGCTCCAATATTGGTTCATGCTGACCCTAACCTCCCTTTCGTGGTAGAGGCTGATGCGTCAGAACTAGCGGTGGGGGCTGTTCTCTCGCAGAGTAGTGAAGATACAGGACACCTACATCCCATCGCCTTCATGTCACGCAAGCTCAATCCTGCAGAACGCAATTATACTATTGCAGAAAAGGAACTGCTAGCAATAAAAGACGCCTTCACAGAGTGGAGGCACTGGCTGATGGGTGCCACGCACCAAATCACGGTTTATACAGACCACCGCAATCTCCAGTTTCTGAGAGCCGCTCGCCATCTCACACCCAGACAACTGAGATGGATGCTCTTCTTTTCTGAGTTCCATTTTGTGGTCACCTTCCGTCCGGGATGTGACAACCGGAAAGCTGATGCTCTCACACGTCAAGAAAGTCACCCCACATTGATGGAGTCTCTTGAAACCAGCATCATCAAACCTCAACAGGTGGTAGGGGTGGTCCATACGGAAGAGTTTCTTCACAAGGTCAAGAAAGGCATCCAGACCTTTGCTTGGAAAACATGGATTCGGTTACACCCGGAATGGAAAATACGTCAAGGACTGCCAAGGAAGGGGTCTCAATTGCTTCTCCCCACTCTTGCATTGAGACAGCAAGTATTCAAGTGGTGCCACGATCTACCTTGCGCAGGACATACTGGAGGGAAGAAAACTTTGGAAAAGCTGCTACGCACTTACTGGTGGCCCACCATCCGGCCGGATGTGTTTGCTTGGGTTCAACGATGTGAAGTCTGTTCGCAGGCCAAAAGCGATCATAGACCAGCACAAGGGCTGTTACAAACAATGCCCACGCCTGTGAGTCCTTGGGAAAGCTTTTCAGTTGATTTTGTGGTGGGAGTCCCTCAAGACCATGGGATGTCAGCGATAGTAGTAGTCGTGGACTACTTGACCAAGATGGGTCACTTCATTGCCTGTAGAGGGGTACCCACAGCTAGTCAATTAGCCCAGTTACTGCTCATACATGTTGTTCGGTTGCATGGCCTACCTAAGGTCATTGTTTCAGATAGAGGGGCACAGTTCACCGCCAAATTTTGGAGGGTCTGGTGTGATCGATTGGGCATTGCCTCCTCCTTGTCCACCAGCTTCCATCCGCAAACGGATGGACAGACAGAAAGGTTGAACCAGACCCTCAAACAATATCTGAGGTGTTTTGTGGATACCTCTACCGAAGCATGGGTGGAATGGTTATGGTCGGCTGAGGTGGCATATAATGACGCAATTCATTCCTCTACGTTATGTACCCCGTTTTTCTGTACTTATGGGTTTCATCCCAGATTCGTCCCTTTGAGTGTGCCAGGAGTTGAAGCCCCAATTCCACAGTTACAGACAAGATTGGTGCAGTTACGGAAGACTGTTATGCAGGCCAGAAACAACCTTGTAAAAGCGAAGCTTAGGTACAAAGCTCAGGCAGATAGACATCGTAGGCCTTGTCCTGGGTACAAGAAAGGGGATTGGGTGTGGCTGTCCACTCGGAACATCCGCTTCAAAAGGTTCAGTGTTTTCAACCCCCGGTTCATTGGTCCTTACCAGGTAATTCGGCATGTTAACCCCGTAGCGGTGAAGCTAAAACTCCCCTCACATTTCAGGATACACCCTGTGTTCCATGTCTCGCTGATCAAGCCTGCGCGGGGTCCGAGTCAGGCTGCGCCTGCGCCCGTGAGAGTGGAACAAGACGTAGAGTACGAGGTGCGGCGCATCTTGGACTCTCGTAGGGTGAGGGGGAGGCTTCAATACCTGGTGTCATGGAAGGGATATGGTCCCGAGGAGGACTCGTGGGAACCTGTGGGGGCGGTTCATGCTCCTAGACTGGTGCGGAGGTTCCATCTAGCGCATCCTGGTAAACCTGGTGGCAGTCAGTGAGTGTTGTGAGAGGGGGTGTACTGTCACGATTCACTCCCCCGACCTCTGGTAAATCTCTGCCTGCCTTATCATACGAAACGGAATAGGAAACTACATTTCCCATGATCCTTGGCGCCGCGCGCTCCTATGACGCGCCGCGACTAGGGATTATCAGGAAGTCTCAAGGAAGACGCGCTGCCGATTATTCCTGATTGTGACTTGGTTCGTGTACTTTGGATTCGTGATTCAGGAGTCTGGTGATCGGCGGAGGCAAGGTTTGGCTTGTGCTGAAGGGACACGCCGCTTGCAGCCTGTGGGTTCAGCGCATCGTGTTTTCAGAACCCGTTTGTGGATTATTCTGGTGGGGCTTAGGAAGCGCCTACAATGTGGTGTTCTTTGGTGTGGTGCCGCTCGAGTGTGGAATAACCGGAGGGGCTTAGGAAGCGCCCGTATCTGACCATTATTCCATCTACAGGTTTTCTCGGAATCGAGTGGGCACTAACATTCCTAGTGTGTTTGTTGAATCCGTTTATTGTGTACTATCAGGGAGCGTCTTGCTCCGGTTAGCACAGGACACCTGGGTATAGGTGCCGCCTTACCTATTCAGTACTATTTACTCACTTGGAAGCGCTTACAGAGCAGGATCTGTAAAGACGCTATAAACATACTGTACGCTGGGCATATGATTTGTTTTCTTAACTTTTACTTTATAGGGAATGTTGGAGAGATCTGGGGGTAGTCGCGTCTTGCACACCCTGAGGTCATTATTCTAAGCATTTCCTCGGAGGAGACTGACCTTTTGTTATTAACCACCGTTTTCCAGGAATGTGATCGTTATTTGCTTTCCATTATTGGTGCTCTGGGGCAAAATTGAGTTATCTTTATCCTATACAAGGGTAGGTGTTCATTGCTGGCCTAATCTTTCAGAAGCAGGAAGGGAGGGAACCTGGGGGTTTGCTAATGCTCTCTGTGTTATATTTTCCAGTAATTAACCAGGGGATATAGAAGCCGCCCCTAGATCCTTCCTGCATACAGGCACACCTGTGGGATATACAGGTGAGGTAACAGGTGTTGTGTTAAGTAGTATATGTTCCAGGTTAGGGGTCTGAGGTACTTATCCCTTGTTTCTGTGGTTACAGGTGACTGTTACAAGTGCCCAGCTGTTCTCCTCCGGACCCAACTTTTCCCCCGCTTGATCGCCTTAACAGTCTGGTCACATTCACAGTCAGACTTGGGTTGATCTAGAGGTGGGCCCCCTTATAGCATCGACCCAATCCTGAGGAGCATCCAGGACGGACCTGACAGGTTTGTCTGTAAGATTCCCTTCAAGATGGAGACCCTGCAGTGTGTGATCCTATTCATTCAGGCCAGCTGGATGATGTCTACCATGGGTCTTCAGGATGCATATCTGCATGTTCTTGTAGCTTTGGAGTTACAGAGGTTTCTGAGGTTTTGCCTGAGAGGTCGTCATTGGCAGTTTTGTGTCCTCCCTTTTGGCCTGCGTTCCTCACCCTGGGTCTTTACCAAAGTGGCGGCTCGCTTTGTGACTCACCTTCATCTCCTGGGGGTTGTCTGTGTTTCTCTAGCTGGACGACAGGCTTCTGCAGGCCCCCTCTGCCCTGGTGATGTCTCAGAATATGGATTGGGACATTTATTTGCTAGAGGGCCATGGCTTTCTCCTGCATTTTCCAAATTGCCATCTTCATCCTGCCACCTGGAGGTCTTTTATAGGGGCGGACTTTTACTCTGTTCTGGGCAAAGTGTTCCTGCCTTCTTCTGGGATCCTACATCTGCAGTCGTTGTTGGGGGCACGGTTGCTCAGACTTCAGCTTCCATGATTCAGTGGATGGAGGTACAGGGGCACAAGGCAACCTCGGTGTTCACTGTTCCCTGGGCCAAGTTGCATCTTGGCCCCTTGCTGTGGTATCTTCACTGCTTTGTTCTTTTCCCTGTTCAGGATTTCTCCTTGGAAGGTCCTGTGTGTCTGGAGGTGGTGAGCAGCCTGCAGTGGTGAATGGACTCTTCCAATCTCTCCCACGGTATGTGGTTGCATCCCACTCCACCTGTGGTTTTGTTGACGGATGCCAGTGCCTTGGGTTGGGGTACAACTCTGGGTCAGTGGAGTGTGAAGGCTCTTTGGTAGGGATCGGAGTCCTGCTGGTCTCCCAACTGTAAGGAACTGTCTGCTATGGAATTGGCCCTGCGGTACCTCTGTTGGGTTGCAATGTTCTGGTGACGTCCGACAACACAGTGACTGTAGCTTACGTGAGTCATCAGGGCAGTACTCACAATCAGTCTTTGAATCTTGTGGCCTGTGCTATTGCAGGTTGGGTGGAGCTTCATCTCCAGGCCATTTCAGCTCAGCACATCTGGGGCTAGGGCAATGTGGTGTCATTTGCCCTGAGTCGCAAGTTTTTGTCCTCTCTGACTTTGTGCCTGTCTCCCCGAGTGTTCCATTTGACTTGCCCCAGGTTCAGGACTCCCAAGATTGACTTATTTGCTTCCAGGACCAATGCTCTCTTGTCCCTCTTTTTTTCCCCAGACTCCAGAATGGGGGGCGTGGGGTGTGGAAGCCTTGTCCCTCATGTGGCCCCCTTGGTTTCTGTATGAATTCCCTTTCCGCTCATCCTTGCATTTCTGTTGAAGGTCCAGAGGCTTGGGGTTCAGGTAGTGGCTGTGTTGCCTCACTGGCCTGGGGGGTCTTGGACCCCATTATTGTTGTGTCTGGCGGGGGTTCTCCTTGGATCTTGCAGGGGAGCCTCTCTCCTCTGACTTCTTTCGCTCCTCTCCTGCTGTTCCCCTATCACCTTTGAGGGCTGGAGGTTTGCCTGACCACATTATTTCTGTGATGAAGGCCTCACATAGGAGGTCCACTTTGTCTTCTTATTCTATGCATTGGTCTTCTTTTGACACCTGGGGCCTCATTTATGAGGCTGTGCGTCACTTTTACGCTGCCGGTGCGTCACTTTTTGTGACGCACCAATGGCGTAAAAAATGCGCCTTGTTGTGCCATATTTACAAAGTGACTCATCTAGGTAGATGCGTCACTTTGTAAAACCCTGCGCCACATTATACCTGCGTCAGGTATAATGTATGCAAGGGGGGCGTATTGACGCAAGGAAGGGTCGTAGAAGTGACGCAGTGAAATCTATGAGATTTCACTGTGTCACTTTTAGGACGCCGTTGCGTCAAAATCTTGCGCCTGCCTCACAGCAGGCGTAAGACTGACGCAGGCCCTTTCACATGGGGCTTGCCCCATGTGAAAGGACGCATTGCTGGAGTTGCGTCACTTTTGTGACACACTCCAGCAATGCGTCACTTTTGCGCTTACAGATACGTCAGAAATACTGACGTATCTGTAACTCCTCGCGACATGATGCGTCATACATTAAATATGACGCATCAGGAATGTCACAAGGAGTGCGCACTGAGAAGTGACGCATCGCTGCTTTCACGCAGCGATGCATCAATTCTCATAAATGAGGCCCCTAGTGTTCTGGTCATGGTCTGTCCTCCACTTCTTGTTCTGTCTCTGAGATCCTGCAGTTCTTTTTGGACAGATTCCATAATGGTTATGCTTTGTCTACCCTGATGGGCCAGTGGGCGGCTGTCCGGGCTTTCTGTGATCCTGATTCCTTGTCCTTTTCAGAGGGGCTGTTGGTGTCTTGGTTGTTCCAGAGCTCTTCTCTCTCTTCTCCTGTTGTTCATTCATCGGTGCCTGCCTGGGAACTGTCTCTGGTCCTGCATGCTCTGCAGTTCTCTCCTTTTGAGCCTTTGTTGTCTGATGAGGTGAAATTCCTAGCTTTTAAGGTGGCTTTTCTGGTGGCCATCACCTTGGCTCAAACATTGGTGGAACTTTCTGCTTTGCGTTGTACTCCCCCTTTTTTGAGGTCTGTGGAAGATGCTGTGACTTTGTGTTTGGATCCTGGGTTTCTGCCGAAAGTTCCTTCTATCTTTCATGCTTCTCAGGAGCTGATCTTGCCTTCTTTCTACCCTTCCCCTTCTTTTCCCGAAGATTGGTTGTTGCTTTGACCGTATATGTTGAGCATTCAACGGTTTTTCACTCATCTGACAGTCTGTTTGTGACTTTTGGACTGGCTGGCCGTGGGAAGGCTGACTCTCTGCTTACCCTGGGTAGTTGGATCAAGTCTGTTATTTCCTTGGCTTATCATGGCTCTGGTTTGGCTTGTCCTTTAGGTGTGCAGGCCCATTCCACAAGGGGTGTCTCTGCTTCCTGGGCTGCCTTTCATGAGTAAGATCTGCTGTGTGTGAACTTAGGCTTCTGAGTCTACCTTTATTAAGCATTACAAGTTGAATTGCACTCTGAATGACCATTTGAAATTTGGGTGTGTTTTTCTGAGTGCTGTGGAACCTGATGCTCCTCATTGATTCTTTCATGCCATTAACGTTTTACTGTGATGCACTTCTCTCCTACTCGTCTGTAACCCAGTCATGTTTCCTACCCACACTCCCTTTGTCAGGCCTTTTTTGTGCTTTGTCTGTTAGGAGGTGCTTTGTGCTGGCTATTGTATTATTGCCCCTGGCAGGAGGGGGGTGGAGCCATCAAGCATTTCCTGTTTTGTTTACTTTCAGTGGAATATACCTCATGAGTAATGACTGGGTCAAGGACGAGTAGGACTAAAAGCAATGAGGATTACCAAAGTAATCAGGACATACTGGACACTACTTGGGAACAAAAGGTGGGTTGGTGACGCTCCCACTGGAAAATTACTCCACCACCACCTGGTGATGGTTAAGTTTGCTACCTAAACATATGTGTAAAAGATAGATCAAATGTCAGCTTAAAATTCGGACAAGTAAACCGAAGTTTAACATATCAACTTAATCAGACAACAAAGTTGAGGTATTTCTGAGAAGTCGGAATGTGAGGTCGCAATACATATCTGGATTTGCACCCATTTTGCAAACACTCACCATCACAGTAAGAGATTCAGACTCACTGACTTTGTACACCTCAAAGGCACTCCTCCCCAAAAGGAAAACCGTTGATGAGCTGCCTTTAGTTTTCCAAGTCAGTGTCACGCTAAATGTATGCTTATCCATCCTTGAAATACTGTTTCTTTGAAATTACGTATTTTATGTGGCTCACTCTGTCATTGCATTACAATTTGTACTGGAGAGGGTACCTTGCCTACCTGAAATCATACGGTACATAGCTAGCATAATTTTTGCCCACAGGTGCAATGATAAGCATCTTGCTGAAAGGTCTTTGTGAACATGGTGCTGCACATTTTTTTCCATTCTTGGAACAGGTTGCCTGCAGATTTTTAGAGCAACACTTAACAATTTTTAATATATCTGGACCTTAGATTCTATCACACTCGGGTGTCCCACATGCATGCCCATGAATTAGCAGGAACTTTGATTGATTAGGTCACCACCAGTGCTGGAAAGGTAGGGTATCCCGCCAGATCCCATTTTCAACAGGTGTTTCGGGGCCCAGCAAAATGTACAGAATTTTTCCGTGTGTCATTTTCCGACACGGAACACACCTTAGCAGCACCTGCACATTTTCTGCACTCCCTTTAGAGCAGCAACCCGTAGGGAGTGAGTGGGCTTTATTTTCACTTCCAGCTGGGCCCAAAACAAAGGCCTGAATTAAAAGTTCATAAGTCTTTATTTGGTTCAATTTTTCACCCTGGCTCGGAGCCATCAGGAGTGTAACCCCTAGACACCAAAGCAAAGCTACTGATTTACTTTATATTGAAATCTTTTATAGCGCTACCATCCCAATGTAGGGTGTCGGAGTGCTTTAAATCATACATCGAGACACAAATCATACAAGTGTATAAATAAATTTACAGTGAATGTTACATAACACAATGTGGATTATAAGGCGTAAGAATTACATATCATCCATACTTGTAGACATTATACGCTTCTCAAAATTACTGGACACACAAAGATCTTGGCAGCAGGTGTTAATAAGTCTGTAAAATATTTTAAAATGCATCCTCCTTGTGACCAATTGAGTAAGCTAGAATAGATTTGCAGTCACATTTATCCTGGTTGCAAATTTCTTTACAATGGATGCACAAATTGACTGTTTTTCAAGCTACACCCCTTGTGACTCCACTACCTTTCCTCTGCCACACCTTGACCAATGATTTATGAGCTCCTGCAGAGAATGTTTTCTAATTCCAGTGTTGTTGACCACCCGCTCTACAGCAGCACTTCTTCAAATACAGATAGTTCAGTGTGCACGTTATTTGCCACTTTTAGGGCCAGATTTTCAAAAAAGGCATGCAGTGCAGCCCCCGAAAAAGGCTGTGCTACAGAGATATGGCTCTATCCTCCCGTTTCCATAGAAACAATGCTGATTTCAGCTGCTGTGTGCCAGGCACACACCTTAGCGCTTAGCGCTAGGGTGTGTGCTTAAATCTAGCATAGGTTTGGTACAGAAAGGGTACCCTTCCTGTACAAAATACTATGCCTAGGCAAGTAAAAACAAAAATTCACTTTGTATGTGTGCTGCACAGTGCAGCACGCATGCAAAGCCATAAAAGAATGGACAAATCAAAACATTTCCCCTGTTAACACCTTTGAAGTGGCGTTAACGTTTGGCACTAAACTGTCTATAATTGTTTATAGATAGGGTTTTGCATTAAAAGGTATGGATCGTAGTATGTGAATGCCCATGTACCACCCATGTAATTTCCCCTTTGGGCTAAGTAACACAAAGCAGTGCTTCTCATTACTTTCAATGCAAATTAGGAGCAAATCATTTTGTGCTGGTTAGCATCACTTTTGTAAATTATCCCATTAGTGTCTTCTCTATGGTGGTACTACAATTGTAGAATTTTTCAGTTTATTTTTCTCCAAAGTTGTTCTTGTGATAGTGAGGCATTTGTTATTCACATGTGCAGCTTTTGAAACACACTATTCCAGACTATTGATAGAACCACGGGTACCTCATGATTCACCCTTTGTCATATGTGATCACCAAATATGATACCAGTCCACAAAGAGACATTGTCAGCCTTCCATCAAAGTGGACAAGGACTTATGTGCCAGAACCTTCACTAGGTAAACATTACAATCCAGTTTTAATAGCCAGAGGAGTCACAATGGTCCGAACGGCTGAATGGATTTCCACCAAACTTGGCAAAATTGTAGGGACTGGTACCCCGATGTGCCTTTGCTATGTCTCAAGATATATGCTCCAGTGGTTTTTACGATAATTAACTTTGAAAAAATATATATTGGGCTACATTGGGCTATATATATTTTAGAGCCCAAATGTAGCCCAATGTAGCCCAATGTAGCCCAAAGATGGCCACCAGAGACAAAAAGAACCAAATGTAGCCCAAATATCAGCCAGATGTAGCCCAACAATTTGCTATTAAAAAACCTATGGAATTCACTGAAAAAACCATAGGTTTCACACACGTTATAGTTAGGAATTAGCATTTAAAAAACCTTTGAAATTCACTGAAAAAACCATAGGTTTCACACACGTTATAGTTAGGAATTAGCATTTAAAAAACCTTTGAAATTCACTGAAAAAACCATAGGTTTCACACTAGTTATAGTTAGGAATTAGCATTTAAAACACCTATTAAATTCACTGAAAAAACCATAGGTTCCACACCAGTTATAGTTAGCTGGAAATGTTACTGACATAAAACCATTGAAATTCCCACGTTATAGTTAGTTGGACTCACTATAACTTGCGCGCCTGCAATGCACTGCTGATGACGTCACATATTACATCACTCATGACATGGTCAGTGACATCACTCATGACATCACTGATGACACCATCCTTGTGGCAGAGTGACAGACCTCCTTTCAGTGTAATGTAAGCCTTGAAACACATATTCAAAAATAGTATTTAACATTTTCAAAAAAATGGAGATACCCATACCAGTTACAACAAACAATTCAGTAATTCCACCATCTATATACACATCCACTCATTCACCAACAGTTCTATATAGTCACTCATACATATACTCACTCTTTATATGTAGTGATACACCTATACATCCTGTTACACTTCGACAGTCATCCAAAAGTTACTCACACACATATTCACACATGCAAAAAAACTATTGAACATCCATTTATTTGCATATACAACAATACACACACTACCACTTTACTTCTAAGAAAACTTACACATACTTACTCTCTTAAACAATCACTTATAGAAGCACATACTTATTTAAACAGGAACTCTTACAATCTCTCACTCTCACATATACTCACTTATATAAATCAATGATCACATATACTAGATTAAAACATATGTCGTTACTGAAAAAGACAATAGTAAGACAGTCGTTTACTCACTAACATGCACATATACACACTCATCCATCCATACAGTTTTGTACATATGCTGTCTTCAAAGCACATACAAACAGTGAGTCAGTCACCTACCCATACAGCCACTTATACACAAAGTGAAACACTGATACATACATTTCAATATTTAAAATTTACTTGCTAATATATGTATTCACTAAGAAACACTTAATAAGGCAGTTAACCAATAAATTCTTATATTAACAAACATCCATTTACACACTTATTTAACCATTTATTCTTCCATCGTCCTTTACAAATACATATATAAAACATATATGTTTTTCAGAAAGACACACATTCACTGGATGGTGTCATCAGTGATGTCATGAGTGATGTCACTGACCATGTCATGAGTGATGTAATATGTGACGTCATCAGCAGTGCATTGCAGGCGCGCAAGTTATAGTGAGTCCAACTAACTATAACGTGGGAATTTCAATGGTTTTATGTCAGTAAAATTGCCAGATAACTATAACTGGTGTGAAACCTATGTTTTTTTCAGTGAATTTAATAGGCTTTTTAAATGCTAATTCCTAACTATAACTGGTGTGAAACCTATGTTTTTTTCAGTGAATATATATATATATATATATATATATATATATATATATATATATATATATATATATATATATATATATATATATATATATATATTACCTACTGGCGGTCGCCAGTAGGTATATATAGTTAGGATTTTTTCTCTATGGAACTTTTGAAAATTCTATGTCTAATAACTTTGGCGTTTGTGGACGGAATCGGCCGAAATTTTCAGGAAAATGGCACATTTTGTTTCTGATCAGCCCCTGAAAATTTGGGGGGGTTTCGTCAAGGGGGGGCTGAGAAAAAAGGGGGGTCCTAAAACGCGTTATTCCCATGTTAATTTCCATAGGGCGTTTGGCCTCACTTTTAGCTCGAACGGCTGAATGGATTTACACGTAACTTGGCAAAATTGTAGGGACTGTTAGCCCGATGTGTCTTTGCAGGGTCTCAATATATGTGCTCCAGTGGATTTTGAGAAATTAACGTTTAAAAAAACAGATATATCTGTGACAGCGTCCTGGATAGCACACTAGATCGCGTACTTTTCGCGTAACGGAGCTTTGCGAAGCGAAGCTGATTGGCTCTCCGGTGTCTGTCAACATTCTAAACAGTCCGGAGCGGCCGCCATCTTGTCTCTCGGTAGGATCGAGAGACAAGAGGATGAGAAAAACGAAGGGGGAATTTAATGACCCCCTAGGAATGATGTTGGGGTTATTAAAGGGTCCCGTGGGGAAAATAAAAAAAATTTGATTTTTCACGGTAGAAGCGCTTCCCGGTTCGCGAACCGGGACGCAAACTGGTAGCGAAATGGGAATTCGCCATTTTGTGTTTCGGTTTAATTAAATTACAGATTAAAAGGGGGTACGGGAGACGTATCCTGACCCCTTATGTTTTCTGAGGGTGGCTGAGGAGGCTCATTTATGTTGATACATGTCTTCCAGCGGCTGTGCGTGAGCGTTTTTTTTTTGTTGCTGCGTGACGTCTGTTAACGTTCGATTCGATGGAAATCAGGAACTGTTGACCGCCATTTTGTCACTGTGAGTAAATATTTTGTTAAAAATAATTGTTATAAATTAATCCTTATTGATAAACATTGTCTGTGCCATCTTGCCTTTTTTGTAATGCCACACTTTTGTTGAGCACGGCAGCCATTTTAGATGCCTTGACCAGACCCACTCTCTGCACGCCGCTGATCCTCAGCATGGCTCCCCACCTTCGCAAGCATCTCCCCCACGCACTGGTCACCCCGCTCTCTCTCTCATGCATGGGCCAGAAACCTCCTCCCATCTGCGCTGTTCTTCTCTGAGAATCACACCCTGTGCCCGCCCGACACCTCCCTTTCACCCTATTCACTACCGCACCCTCTGACACTCTTCTTCCTCTGTGTTCGATTGTCCAGGCCGGTCCCAGGCTATCACCTAGCCCTGCAGATGTAGTTTATGGCCCCAGCTGTAAAGAATCACCCCTCTTCAAAGGAGTTACAGTAGATCAAGGCCCCCACCCGTCACACCACACGCGTTCCTACTATCTGATAACCATCCTGTATTGTGCTTGGGGAGGGGATTGTCACTGTGAGGGTGTGTGGGTCCGAGCCTGAAGTGGAAGATTCCAGGGATGCCTCTTTGTACATCAAAGTTTTTACAAGTATGTGTCACATTAAAAATATATAGCACTCCAACAAAGTAGTAGGATTATAAAACTTTAATAACTTATAAATATATACAACGCAACAAAAACAGTAAATACATTTAAACATTTTTTTGAAAAAAGAAGCAACAATGGTCAGTAGCTGTGTTTTGTGCGAATAGTCCCAAGGCAGCACAACGTGCTGAGTTCTGGACGGCACCCAGGTGATGTTACCTGGGTGCCGCACTGGTTTTTGGTATCCTACAATGCAACTCCGAAAAACGGCGTGGGGCGTTCCGGGGGGTGCGGGGGGAGGCCTCGTCAGTAGCGGTCTGTTGTGCGAATAGTCCCAAGGCAGCAGAACGCGCTGAGATGTGGATGGCACCCAGGTGATGTCCAGTAAGTTGCCGCACTGGTTTTGGTATCCTACAATGCTGCTCCGAAAATCGGCGTGGGGCGCCCCGAGGAGGGGGGGGAGGCGGCGTGAACGGGCCTCCCCAGGTGGAGGCTCGTCTGCTGTAGTGGGGCGCCCCTTTACCGTTTCAGTTGCCATTCCGCCCGCTTTTGGTACACTGTGCCAAAATCCGTCATTCAGCTGAGTTGCACCCACTCTTGCGGTTCGGCGATAGGCAGCTGCAACAGGACTCTCAAAATGGCGGCAGGCTCTTTCCTTTTTGGGCCTGGTCCACTAAAATGGCCCTGGGACACCTTGGAACTCGGACACTTGTCTGCTAGGTCTTGGACCCCATTCTCGAAAGCGTCCCCTGAGCCTTGAAGTTTCTACAAAAGTCTTGGGGGCCCCCGACTCCTGCAGGCTTCCGGTGGGGAGCGGCTGCCATGATTGCTCGCGGAATGACCACGACGGAGCCACGAGATGGTGGTGCTTTCATGCTGACGCCAGCTTCAGTCTGAAACATCCAGAAACAAGGTGGGGCTTTCATCGTTTGTGAAAAAAAAATGTTTTAATCCAATGAAAAGTGTTATTTTTAGGTCATATGATCAAGCCTTCCATCATTAGGAAACCAAAAGTAAAATGAACCAATGAAAAGTTTTATAAACAAGTCACATGACCTGTTATGCGGCATAGGGCTATAAAAAGCGTAGAAAATACGTTGGCACGTGAGGCGGCGTCAGTAGCGGAACGATGTGCGAATAGGCCGAAGGCAGCACAACGCGCCAAGATCCGGATGGCACCGAGGTGGTGTACAGCAAGTTGGCTCACTGGTGTGGCCATCCTACAATGCTGCGCCGAAAGTCGGCGTGGGGCGCTCCGTTGGCCTGTGAGGTCGCGTCAGTTAGTGGGGGCTGTTTGAGGATCTGACTGCATTGGAAAGCAATGTGATGCTGTGCGTCGCCCCCAAGATGGAGGCTCCTCGGCTGCAGTGGGGCGCCCCTTGGTGTTTCACTCGCTATCTAGCTGAGTTGCGTCCACAGTAGGCCGAAGGCAGCACAACGCGCCGAGATCTGGATGGCACCGAGGTGGTGTCCAGCAAGTTGCCGCACTGGTGTGGTCATCCTATAATGCTGCGCCGAAAGTCGGCGTGTGTTGCCCCGTTGGCCTGTGAGGTGGTGTCAGTAGCGGACCGATGTGTGAATAGGCCGGAACCAGCACAAGGCGCCAAGATCCGGATGGCACCGAGGTGGTGTCATAGTTGAGAGTTCTGAGCAGTGCTTGTAACACTGTCTGAAGCTTATTTGCACCTGCTGCAGTTTCACTATTGCCCTGGTGTGGCCCCTGATATAGGCGGCCGGCTCCCGGGGTCCGGCGGAACTTTTTTCCTTTTCCTTTCTGCATCTTGTCCCACAATCCGTTTGACCTGAAGACACGACCAGGTCCCTGAATGTGTGCAGGGGGACGCTATTGATTGAATCAAAATGGCGGCATCACACAAAGCTGACTCAAGCGTTGCTGCTGATGCTATACAGACAAAAACTGGTTTTCAGTTTGTACATTCTTCAGGATTTTTCCATCCAAGGCTGGCTGAGAGTTTGTAGAACAATGGTTTCAGATTTTCAACATACTACTCTTCAACATTGTTCCTAAATGTAACAATGTGAGACTCAGTAGGAGAACGGCTGTTTATCTTTCATTTCAAAATGCTGCCTTCAATATTTTCTGAATGGAAGACACCACAAGGCGCTGAGATCCGGTTGGCACCGAGGTGGTGTCCAGCAAGTTGCCGCTCTGGTGTGGCCATCCTACAATGCTGCGCCGAAAGTCGGCGTGGGGTGCCCGAAGGGGGGAGGCGGCGCAAACGAGCCGAAATATAATTATGGTAATTATACCATGCATCGTCATATGGAGAGGTGGCACCGATTAATTATAGTGCTGCACAAATGAGAGATTTGGTGGACAACCCCCGACCTGCCAGTACATTCACCAATGAAGTGGCACTGACAGCATCAGAGGCAAGGGAAACGGTCCCAAATATTCAGAAGAACTTTGGAAAGATTAAAATGACATGTTTAGATTGTGGCAAATTAATTTCATGTGGACAGATGAGTGTTACTCTAATAAATAGAGCTTATGAACATCATCATAGTCGATGGTTGGTGGAGACATTTTGACTATATCCTGGACCTGCCCGGCCTCGCCCAAAATGGCGCCGGTATAAATGGGACTCGTAACTCCTTGTTGTGTACTGGTTGCACAACCTTGATATCACGAGATACGTATGCAGTTTTGAAGCACATGGCGGGCGGGGACGAGAATTGATTGAATATTTCGACATCCCTATTGATATTAAGTTCTGATGTGTTATTGATTACTGTACTATTGAAAGTTCGAATTAACGTCACCCATGGTACTTGCCCGCAAATGTATATCTAGATAATTTTATTGTAAGTGGCCCTGTCGTATTTTAATTACAAAATGTACGTCCACCGATTCCGCAACTGTTAGACACCTTAGTTCTTGCAACCTAATGGCCCGCTCGTTACGTTCCTCTACACTGTAAATGTCTCCTCATCATATATGATTCCAGTTTGCTCCGTGGCCGGCCCACGTGGTTATAGGCCCGTATTTGTATACTGACATTTTCACAATAAAGGTTTTTAAAACAAAACATGGTAGTAGTATTTACATTGGTAAAGTTTTTAATTTTAGTCACTGTTTTCAAATCAGTAAAAGGCAAGTGAAATAAAGCAGTCCAATTACATGACGGATAAAAGGTATAATACGCAGGAACGCAGTAAAGATAAATGGTGAAGGGCTGTTGTGTTTTCTACTCCTGCAACATAAAGTGATCGATAAGAATCTGATATTCAGGCGTATCGGCGACTAAGACAGCAGGCCGAGCCTCTTTTGCTCAACGGCTCCGTCATGGGACGAAGAAACACCCTTTTTCTCGAAAAAGGAATATATTTTACTTGCAGGACAGTTGTAAATTTTCCGGGAAAGTACATTAGCCTGGAACATTATAACATATGTTTAAGAAAAAATAATGTTCGAAAGCTATAAAAAGCGTAATTTTTAGGTCATATGACCAAGCCTTTCATCATTAGAATAACAAAAGTAAAATGAACCAATGAAAAGTTTTATTAACAAGTCACATGACCTGTTATGCTTACGTTACGCGCTGCGCGCCGCGCCCCAGATCGCTTCCGGGAAGCTGCGCTTCGCGCACCGGAGCACTTCCGGGTGCGCTAACGCGGCGTGTCATATAACGCATTACGCGACAACGTAGGTCCAGAATATAGTCAAAATGTCTCCACCAACCAGCGGTCGGAACACAACCCCTTTCAGCAGTCTAAAAAGTTCTGTTAAATGACAACAGAAGGGACAGGCAACAAGAACCATCAGTCAAAGAGGGGAGGGCAAGTTCTTCTCTACCGGGTCACGTTGGGGCGCTACCCGAACTGATCGAATTGGTAGTCTACAGTGTTTCTGGATGTTTCAGACTGAAGCTGGCGTCAGCATGAGAGCACCACCATCTCGTAGCTCAGTCGTGGCCATTCCACGAACAATCATGGCAGCCGCTCCCCACCAGAAGCCTGCGGGAGTCGGGGGCCCCCAACACTTTTGTAGAATCTTCAAGGCTGAGGGGACGCTTTCCAGAATGGGGCCCAAGCTCTAGCTGACAAGCGTCCGAGTTCCAAGGTGTCCCAGGGCCATTTTAGTGGACCACGCTCAAATCTGAAGAGCCGGCCGCCATTTTGAGAGTCCTGTGGCAGCCGCCTATCGCTGCATCGCAAGAGCGGGAGCAATTGAACTACATGGTGAGCGAGACGCTGTAGTCGCAAGAGCGGGCGGTAAACAGTTGAATGGCGGAAGAGGCACAGTGTAGCAAAAGCGGGCGGAATGGCAACTGAAACGGTAAAGGGGTGCCCCACTACAGCGTGTCTTCAGGTCAAACGGATTGTGGGACAAGGCCCAGAATGGAAGAGTCATCAAAAGGCAAAAAGTTCCGCCGGACCCCGGGAACCGGCCGCCTATGTTGGGGGCGATCTCAGGCCACACCAGGGCAACAAGACTTGGGGAGGGGGTCGGAGCCAAGCGTCTTCTCCCAGTCCGCGCCATTACACCGCCCCTCGGGGGCCTTCGTCAAACGGTTTAGGGAGGTACCGTATCACATTGTTTTCAAATGCAGTCAGGTCCACAAACGGCCCCCACTTACTTTGAGAATAGTGAAGCTGCAGCAGGTGCAAATAAGCTTTAGACAGTGTTACAAGCGCTGCGCAGAACTCTGAACTATGGCACCCAACATCCAGGACTTATGTTATTTGTGCAAGGCAGTGACATCGAAGCAACTCAAGGACCAAAACCATGAACGTACACTCATGTATAAAATCTTACTATTGATGCTTGACTGAGGCCAAGGAGATCTGAGTGCATGAGTCTCATGCTCGATCGATTGAGCTAGCCGGATCGGGCAACAAAAAGTATAAAATAGTTATGTAAATAGTAATTTAATAAAATGTTTTACCCTATTACTTTGCTGGTGTGTTGTATATATTTATAATATTTGCATAGTGTTTGTCGTTATTTTGGGTGGGGTGGGTGGCGGAGCTGAGCTGTCTTGCAGCCATCATCGTGTGGAGCTCAGTTCATCTCACTAGTTTC
Organism: Lissotriton vulgaris; assembly: GCF_964263255.1. Taxonomy (NCBI): domain Eukaryota; kingdom Metazoa; phylum Chordata; class Amphibia; order Caudata; family Salamandridae; genus Lissotriton; species Lissotriton vulgaris. Next base: position 47,128 of record NW_028245584.1, on the reverse strand, counting down.
GTATTTCTCATGAGGGGTTGTTCTTAATGTTTCTATTTTAGCGAGGTCAAAAAGAGATCCCATTAGTGGCCTACTGATTTTGCTCGATTCCTTTTGTTTTTTTAAACGATTTTTCACTATCTGCAAAGACTAAACAGAGTATTGCGACTCTGTGCTTGTTTGTAAATAGAGAATGAACCAAAGAAAACCAATTCTAAAACAGTAAATACTGGGATAACAATCAATCAAATGGAGAGAGAAGCAGGCACGACGGATTACAACGGGGGCAAAGGCTTGCGTTAACTACCCTTCACTACCTGCAAAGAGAGAGTACTCCTAAGAGAAAAGCGGGGGGGGTGAGGGGGGGCAGCGTTCAAAGCACATCAGCGTGCATAAACACGAAAATGTTTTTACCTATCACGTACTTGACATTTGACAGCTTTTGATATTTGCTATTAAAAAACCATTGAAATATATATATATATTCAATGAAAAAACCATTGGTTTTAGGCCATATATAGTTAGGGATTTGCATTTACAAAACCTTATTTTACTCGCATAAAACCATTGAAATTCCATATATAGTTAGATGCGCTAACTATATATTGCGCACCCGCAATCCACTGCTGATGATGTCACATATTACATCATTCATGACATGGTCAGTGACATCACTGATGACATCACTGATGACATCTCAAATGACATCACTGATGACAACATCCAGTGACTGTATGTTTCTGTAAAGTTAAAATATGTCTTACATATTGAAGAATGAGTGGATGTATAAATGTCTGGATGAAGGATTTAGTAGGTGCATGACTGATTGTATGAGGGAGTGATTAAATGTGTCTCACTGAGTGCATGGGTTAGTGATTAAACTGTATTAATTTGTGCATCATTATATCTGTTCTGTAAACTGCTGCATGTGTTGATCAGTAGCTATATGAATAACTATATGGGTTATTGATTGGTTGCTCAAGTATTTGTATGGGAGACTGAGTATGTGTGTGAGTGGCTGGGAGGTGTGTGACTCTGTGCATAGATGTGTGAGCAGTTGATTCACTAGATGTATGGTTTCAAAAGTGCATGTGGAAACAGCTGTATGGGCGGTTGACTGTGTGCATGAGTGTATTGGTGAGTGAATGGATATCTCAGTGCTACATGTCAAAGTAAGTACATATGTAAAACACAGTACATGTGAGAGTTAACATATATAAATAACTGTGCATTAGAGCCAGTGAATGTGTGAGTGGCTGAATGGATCATTGTGAACTTGTATCAGGGATTGTATAAGAGAGTAAATATGTGTTAGAATATGTTTGAATAAGTAAGGTGTGTATAACTGTATAGTTGAGGAAATGGAGGTGTGATTGATTCTTTGCATGACTGACTAGGTGTGTAAGTAACTCCATAGATGAGTGACAGTCTGTGAGTGTCTGTTTACACTGAGTGTATCTAATGTTATATTAGAGTCTGAAGAGGTTCATCGTATTATCACATGAATGATGTCATCAGTGATGTGATAAGTAATGTCAAATGAGATGTCATCAGTGATGTCATCAGTGATGTCATTTGAGATGTCATCAGTGATGTCATCAGTGATGTCACTGACCATGTCATGAATGATGTAATATGTGACATCATCAGCAGTGGATTGCGGGTGCGCGATATATAGTTAGCGCATCTAACTATATATGGAATTTCAATGGTTTTATGCGAGTAAAATAAGGTTTTGTAAATGCAAATCCCTAACTATATATGGCCTAAAACCAATGGTTTTTTCATTGAATTTTCAAGGTTTTGTAAATGCAAATTCCTAACTATATATCGACTATAACCTATGGTTTTTTCAGTGAATTTCAATGGTTTTTTAATAGCAAATATGAAAAGCTTTAAAATGTCAAGTACGTGATAGATAAAAACATTTTCGTATTTATGCACGCTGATGTGCTTTGAACGCTGCACCCCCCCCTCCCCTCTTTTCTCTTAGTAGTACTCTCTCTTTGCAGATAGTGAACGGTAGATAACGCAGACCTTTACCCCCGTTGTAATCCGTCGTACCTGCTTGTCTCTCCATTTGATTGATTGTTATCCAAGTATTTACTGTTTTAGAATTGGTTCTCTTTGGATCATTCTCTATTTACAAACAAGCACAAAGTCGCAATACTCTGTTTAGTCTTTGCAGATAGTGAAAAATCGTGTAAAAAAATAAAAGTAATCGAGCAAAATCAGTAGGCCACTAATTGGATCTCTTTTTGACCTCGCTAAAATAGAAATATTAGGAACAACCCTTCATGAGAAATACGAAAATAGTGAGAAGAACTGAGCTCCACACCATGAGGGCTGCAAGACAGCTCGACTCCGTCACCCACCCCGCCCAAAATAACGACAAACCCTATGCAAATATTAAAAATATAGACAACACACCAGCAAAGAAACAGGGTAAAACATTTTATTAAATAACTATTTACATAACTATTTTATACTTTTTATTGCCCGATCCGGCTAGCTCAATCGATCGAGCATGAAACTCATGCACTCTGATAGCAAGCGTTGCTACTGATGCTATGCAGACCAAAACTGGTTTTCAGTTTGTACATTTTTCTAGATTTTTCCATCCAAGGTTGGTTGACTTTGCAGAACGATGGCTTCAGATTTTCAACATACGGTGTGGTGGCGCGGACTGGGAGGGGGCGCTTCGCTCCTGCCCCCTCCCCAAGTAAGATTTTCATACGTGAAAGTACGTTAATGGTTTTGGTCCCTGAGTTGCTTCAATGTCACTGCCATTCTCAAATGGCATAAGTTCTGGATGTTGGGTGCCATAGTTCAGAGTTCTGAGCAGCGCTTGTAACACTGTCTGAAGCTTATTTCCACCTACTGCAGCTTCACTATTCTCAAAGTAAGTGAGTGTCGTTTGTGGACCTGACTGCATTTGAAAACAATGTGATATGTTACCTTCCTAAACAGCTTGACGGAGGCCCCCGAGGGGCGGTGTGATGGCCATGGACTCGGAGAAGACGCTTGGCTCCGACCCCCTCCCCAAGTCTTATAGCACCGGTGTAGCCTGAGATCGCCCCCGACATAGGCGGCCGGATCCCGGGGTCCGGCGGAACTTTTTGCCTTTTGATGACTCTTCTATTCTGGACCTTGTCCCACAATCCGTTTGACCTGAAGACACGCTGTAGTGGGGCGCCCCTTTACCGTTTTAGTTGCCATTCCGCTCGCTTTTGCTACACTGTGCCTCTTCCGCCATTCAGCTGTTTACCGCCCGCTCTTGCGACTACAGCGTCTCGCTCACCATGTAGTTGAGTTGCTCCCGCTCTTGCGATGCAACGATAAGCGACTGCCCCAGGACTCTCAAAATGGCGGCCGGCTCTTCAGATTTGGGCGTGGTCCACTAAAATGGCCCTGGGACACCTTGGAACTCGGACGCTTCCCTGATAGGGCTTGGGTCCCATTCTCGAAAGCGTCCCCTCAGCCGTGAAGATTCTACAAAAGTCTTGGGGGCCCCCGACTCCCACAGGCTTCTGGTGGGGAGCGGCTGCCATGTTTGCTCGTGGAATGGCCACGACGGACCTACGAGATGGTAGTGCTCTCATGCTGACGCCAGCTTTAGTCTGAAACATCCAGAAACACTGTAGACTACCAATTCGATCAGTTCCGGTAGCGCCCCAACATGACCCGGTAGAGAAGAACTTGCCCTCCCCTCTTTGACTGATGGTTCTTGTTGCCTGTCCCCTCTGTTGTCATTTTACAGAACTTTTTGGACTGCTGAAAGGGGTTGTGTTCCGAACGCTGGTTGGTGGAGACATTTTGACTATATTCTTGACCTACGTTGTCGCGTAATGCGTTATATGACACGCCGCGTTAGCGCACCCGGAAGTAATCCGCGGCGCGCAGCGCGCAACGTAAGCATAACAGGTCATGTGACTTGTTAATAAAACTTTTTATTGGTTCATTTTACTTTTGTTATTTTAATAATTAAAAGCTTGGTCATATGACCTAAAAAATACGCTATTTATTGATTTCGAACTTTTTAAAAAAAACATATATGTTATAATATTCCAGGCTAATGTACTTTCCCGGAAAATTTACAACTGTCCTGCAAGTAAAATATATTCCTTTTTCGAGAAAAAGGGCGTTTCTTCGTTCCATGACGGAGCCGTTGAGTAAAAGAGACTCGGCCTGCTGTCTTAGTTGCCGATACGCCTGATTATCAGATTCTTATCGATCACTTTATGTTGCAGAAGTGGAAAACACAACTGCCCTTGACCATTTATCTTTACTGCGTTCCTACATATTATACCTTTTATCCGTCATGTAATTGGACTACTTTATTTCACTTGCCTTTTACTGATTCGAAAACAGTGACTAAAAGTAAAAACTTTACCAATGTAAATACTACTACCATGTTTTGTTTTAAAAACCTTTATTGTGAAAATGTCAGTATACAAATACGGGCCTATAACCACGTGGGCCGGCCACGGAGCAAACTAGAATCGTATATGATGAGGAGACATTTACATTATAGAGGAACGTAACGAACGAGCCATTAGGTTGCAAGAGCTAAGGTGTCTAACAGTTGCGGAATCGGTGGACGTACATTTTGTAATTAAAATACGACAGGGCCACTTACAAAAAAGTTATCTAGATATACATTTGCGTGCAAGTACCATGGGTGACGTTAATTCGAACTTTCAATAGTACAGTAATCAATAACACATCAGAACTTAATATCAATAGGGATGTCGAAATATTCAATCAATTCTCGTCCCCGCCCGCCATGAGCATCAAAACTGCATTCATATCTCGTGATATCAAGGTTGTTCAACCAGTACACAACAAGGAGTTACGAGTCCCATTTATACCGGCGCCATTTTGGGCGAGGCCGGGCAGGTCCAAGATATAGTCAAAATGTCTCCACCAACCATCGGCCAGACCAGAACCCCTTTCGGCCCTGTATGCTACAAGATGGTGTCTTCCATTCAGAAAATATTGTTGGCAGCATTTTGAAAGGAAAGATAAACAGCCGTTCTCCTAGTGAGTCTCACATTGTTACATTTAGGAAGAATGTTGAAGAGTAATATGTGGAAAATCTGAAGCCATTTTTCTACAAACTCTCAATCAGCCTTGGATGGAAAAAAAGATCCTGAAGAATGTACAAACTGAAAACCATTTTTTGTCTGTATAGCATCAACAGCAACGCTTGAGTCAGCTTTGTGTCAAGTCGCCATTTTCATTCAATCAATAGCGTCCCCCTGCACACATTCAGGAACCTGGTCGTGTCTTCAGGTGAAACGGATTGTGGGACAAGCAGAAAGGAAAAGGAAAAAAGTTTCGCCGGACCTCGGGAGCCGGCCGCCTATGTCATGGGCGATCTTTGGCCACACCAGGGCAATAGTGAAGCTGCAGCAGGTGCAAAAGAGCTTCAGACAGTCTTACAAGCACTGCTTTTCTAAACATTTTTTTGTATTTTTGCACAGTTTTATATTTTTTTTTTGTTTTTGATGGAGGGGAAACAACAAAAAACAGGCATTGAAAAAAGCTCAACAGTGCAGGGCGCCTTGTGCTGGTTCCGACCTATTCACACATCGGTCCACTACTGACATCACCTCATAAGCCAACGGGGCACCCCACACTGACTTTCGGCGCAGCATTGTAGGATGGCCACACCAGTGCGGCAACTTGCTGGACACGACCTCGGTGCCATCCGGATCTCGGCGCGTTCGAATCACTGTACCGCAAGAGTGACCGGAACTCAGCTGGTCACGCCGTCTTTCGGCGCAGCATTGTAGGATGGCCATACCAGTGCGGCAACTTGCTGGACACCACCTCGGTGCCATCCGGATCTCGGCGCGTTCGAGTCACTGTACCGCAAGAGTGACCGGAACTCAGCTGAACACGCCGTCTTTCGGCGCAGCATTGTAGGATGGCCACACCAGTGCAGCAATTTGCTGGACACCACCTTGGGCAATAGTGAAGCTGCAAAAGGTGCAAATAAGCTTCAGACAGTCTTCAACTTAGTCTGATTCTTATAATAAACTTCAGATAGTCTTACAAGCACTGCTCAGAACTCTCAACTATGGCACTCAACATCCAGAACTTGCCATTCGGATCTTGGCGCCTTGTGCTGGTTCCGACCTATTTACACATCGGTCCACTACTGACATCACCTCATAAGCCAACGGGGCACCCCACGCCGACTTTCGGCGCAGCATTGTAGGATGGCCACACCAGTGCGGCAATTTGCTGGACACCACCTCGGTGCCATCCGGATCTCGGCGCGTTCGAGTCACTGTACCGCAAGAGTGACCGGAACTCAGCTGGACACGCCGTCTTTCGGCGCAGCATTGTAGGATGGCCACACCAGTGCGGCAACTTGCTGGACACCACCTCGGTGCCATCCGGATCTCGGCGCGTTCGAGTCACTGTACCGCAAGAGTGACCGCAACTCAGCTGCACACACCGTCTTTCGGCGCAGCATTGTAGGATGGCCACACCAGTGCGGCAATTTGCTGGACACCACCTCGGTGCCATCCGGATCTCGGCGCGTTGTGCTGCCTTCGGCCTACTGTAGCCGCAAGTGCGGACGCAACTCAGTTGGACGGCGAGTGAAACGCTAAGGGGCGCCGCACTGCAGCCGAGGAGCCTCCATCTTGGGGGAGACGCACAGCCCCCACTGACTGACGCGACCTCACAGGCCAACGGGGCGCCCCACGCCGACTTTCGGCGCAGCATTGTAGGATAGCCACACCAGTGCAGCAACTTGCTGGACACTAACTCGGTGCCATCCGGATCTCGGCGCGTTGTGCTGCCTTCGGCCTATTCGCACATCGGTCCGCTACTGACGCCGCCTCACGTGCCAACGGATTTTCCACGCTTTTTGTAGCCCTATGCCGCATAACAGGTCATGTGACTTGTTTATAAAACTTTTCATTGGTTCATTTTACTTTTGGTTTCCTAATGATGGAAGGCTTGGTCATATGACCTAAAAATAACACTTTTCATTGGTTTAGAACATTTTTTTCCCCAAACGATGAAAGCCCCACCTTGTTTCTGAATGATTCAGACTGAAGCTGGCGTCAGCATGAGAGCACCACCATCTCGTGGCTCCGTCGTGGTCATTCCGCGAGCAATCATGGCAGCCGCTCCCCACCGGAAGCCTGCAGGAGTCGAGGGCCCCCAAGACTTTTGTAGAATCTTCACGGCTGAGGGGACGCTTTTCGAGAATGGAGCCCAAGCCCTAGCAGGCAAGCGTCCGAGTTCCAAGGTGTCCCAGGGCCATTTTAGTGGACCAGGCCCAAAACCGAAGAGCCGTCCGCCATTTTAAGAGTCATGTGGCAGCCGCCTATCGCTGCACTGCAAGAGTGGGAGCAACTCAACAACATGGTGAGCGAGACGCTGTAGCCGCAAGAGCGGGCGCAACTCAGCTGGATGGCCGCCACCTGGGGAGGCCCGTTCACGCCGCCTCCCCCACACCCCCGCCCCGGGCCGCCCCACGCCAATTTTCGGAGCAGCATTGTAGGATACCAAAACCAGTGCAGCAGTTTACTGGACATCACCTGGGTGCCATCAACATCTCAGCGCGTTCTGCTGCCTTGGGACTATTCGCACAACAGACCGCTACTGACAAGGCCTCCCTCCGCACCACCCTGGACGCCCCACGCTGTTTTTCTTTGCTGCATTGTAGGATCCCAAAAACCAGTGCGGCACCCAGGTGACATCACCTGGGTGCCGTCCAGAACTCAGCACGTTGTGCTGCCTTGGGACTATTTGCACAAAAGACAGCTTCTGACCATTGTTGCTTTTTTTTGTCAAAAATGTTTAAATGTTTGTTACAGTTTTTGTTCCGTTCGTTATATTTAAAAGTTAATAAAGTTTTATAATCCCACTTTGTTGGAGTGCTATATATTTTTAAAAAATCGGGTGATTGGGGCCTTGAATCGGGTTATTGTCATGTGTGGGCTTTGCAAGTGTACTGCTACAGGATCGGACATTTCAAACTCAAATGCACGTTCTTTTTCTTACCTTTCCGAAGCATGGAGCGCAATAGCAGGCAGAGAAAGGGTGATGCAAGTGTTGAACACTGCCTGGCCTGGCAAGTTGCTGGCAGTGCCCCCCCCCCGCCCGCCCGCTCCTGAAAGAGGACACACCGCCGCCCCGAGTACTTCACAGATCTTTAAAAGACCATGCGCTTGTTCATGAGGCTTAAATGGTTTATCACCCCTTCTAGAACCCCTGCATCGACCCTCTGACGTTTCCTGGAACAATTACCACGTAACACAATACCAAGCCTTGTCAGCTGAAACCCCCGAGGAATCGTGGGGCATATTATCAAGGGGGTTTATCTCCGCTTTTTTGGCTTTAAAAGCCAAGAAAGCGGAGATAAAATTATCTCCCTATTACCAAGCTGTCGCTAACACCAGTTAGTGACAGTTAAAAGGAGATAGCGACCATCTTGGGCCCCGCTTTGCATGTCAGTGATATTTATCACTAATGACATGCAAAGTGGGCGTGCCAAGATGTTAGCGACTGGAAACAGTCCCTAACATCGCTATCTCCTATTACCAACTTTTGGAGATATTCGCGCTAAGCACGAATATCTCAAAAAGCTAACACCTGCCCTGAGCAGTTCTTAGCCATGTTATCCAATGGGAGGTGGATAACATGGCTAAGAGCATTTGCTCGATAATGCATGAATATCGCTGACTTTTCAGCGATATTCATGCATTGCGGCCGTTTTTTATCGCATTTGCGATAAACCTTGCTAATAGCAAGGTTTATCTGCGATAAAAATCGCCGATGTGCGGCGATAATTTTTGTCTCTAAACAAGTTAGAGACAAAAATTATCGCTAGTTGTTGGTAATATGCCCCCGGGTTTTTGCTTGCAGAAATCGGGAGGCGGGAGACTAGCACTGAAATCAGTAGTCTCACGCCTGAATCGGGAGGGTTGGCATGTCTCGATTCTCTACAGCTGGGGCCATAAACTACATCCGCAGGGCTAGGTGATAGCCTGGGACCGGCCTGGCATCTAAAATGGCTGCCGTGCACGACAAAATTGTGGCATTGGAAAAAAGGCAAGATGCCGCAGACAATGTTTATCAATAAGGATTCATTTATAACAAAATATTTTATCGCACTGACAAATTGGCGGTCAACACTTCCTGATTTCCATCGAATCGAACGTTAACAGACGTCACGCAGCAAAAAAAAAAAAAAGCTCACGCACAGCCGCTGGAAGAGATGTATCAACATATATGAGCCTCCTCAGCCACCCTCAGGAAACATAGGGGATTAGGATACGTCTCCCGCACCCCCTTATACCTAGTAATTTAATTAAAACGAAGCACAAAATGGCGAATTCCCGTTTCGCTACCAGTTTGCGGCCCAGTTCGCGGCCCGTGAAGCGCTTCTACCGTGAAAAATCATTTTTTTTTATTTTCCCCACGGGACCCTTTAATAACCCCAACAACATTCCTAGGGGGTCAAGAGGGGTATACCTTGCCCCCTTTCATTAAATTCCCCCTTCGTTTTTCACCTCTTCTTCTCTCTCGATCCTACCGAGAGATAAGATGGCGGCCGCTCCGGACTGTTTAGAATGTTGACAGACACCGGAGAGCCAATCAGCTTTCTGCGCGCAAAGTTCCGTTTCGCGAAAAGTAAGCGAACCGGAGCGCAGCCCGGAGCGCTGTTACAGATATATATCTTGTTTTGAACGTTAATTTCTCAAAAACTACTGGAGCACATATATTGAGACCTAGCAAAGGCACATCGGGCTAACAGTCCCTACAATTTTGCCAAGTTTCGTGCAAATCCATTCAGCCGTTCGAGCTAAAAGTGAGTCCAACCGCCCTATGGAAATTAACATGGGAAAAACGCGTTTTGGGACCCCCCTTTTTTCTCGCCCCCCCCTCGACATCACCTGGTTGCCATCCACAGGTAATATATATATATATTCACCTATGGTTTTTTCAGTGAATATATATATATATATATATATATATATATATATATATATATATATATATATATATATATATATATATATATATATATTACCTACTGGCGGTCGCCAGTAGGTATATATAGTTAGGATTTTTTCTCTATGGAACTTTTGAAAATTCTATGTCTAATAACTTTGGCGTTTGTGGACGGAATCGGCTGAAATTTTCAGGAAAATGGCACATTTTGTTTCTGAGCAGCCCCTGAAAATTTGGGGGGGTTCCGTCAAGGGGGGGCCGAGAAAAAAGGGGGGTCCCAAAGCGTGTTTTTCCCATTCATTTTTCCATAGGGCCTTTGGCCTCACTTTTAGCTCGAACGGCTGAATGGATTTACACGAAACTTGGCAAAATTATAGGGACTGTTAGCCCGATGTGCCTTTGCTGGGTCTCAATATATGTGCTCCAGTGGATTTTGAAAAATGAACGTTTAAAAAAACAGATATATCTGTGACAGCGTCCCAGATAGTGCACCAGATCGCGTACTTTTCGCGTAACGGAGCTTTGCGTAGCGAAGCTGATTGGCTCTCCGGTGTCTGTCAACATTCTAAACAGTCCGGTGCGGCCGCCATCTTGTCTCTCGGTAGGATCGAGAGACAAGAGGAGGAGAAAAACGAAGGGGGAATTTAATGAAAGGGGGCAAGTAGATCCTTCTTGACCCCCTAGGAATGATGTTGGGGTTATTAAAGGGTCCCATGGGGAAAATAAAAAAAATTTGATTTTTCACGGTAGAAGCGCTTCCCGGTTCGCGAACCGGGACGCAAACTGGTAGCGAAACGGGAATTCGACATTTTGTGTTTCAGTTTAATTAAATTACAGGGTAAAAGGGGGTACGGGAGACGTATCCTGACCCCTTATGTTTTCTGAGGGTGGCTGAGGATGCTCATATATGTTGATACATGTCTTCCAGCGGCTGTGCGTGAGTGTGTTTTTTTTGCTGCGTGACGTCTGTTAACGTTCGATTCGATGGAAATCTGTTGACCGCCATTTTGTCACTGCGAGTAAATATTTTGTTAAAAATAATTGTTATAAATGAATCCTTATTGATAAACATTGTCTGCGCCATCTTGCCTTTTTTGCAATGCCACACTTTTGTTGAGCACGGCAGCCATTTTAGATGCCTTGACCAGACCCACTCTTTGCACGCCGCCGATCCTCAGCATGGCTCCCTACCCTCGCAAGCATCTCCCCCACGCACTGGTCACCCCCACTCTCTCTTTCATGCATGGGCCAGAAACCTCCTCCCATCTGCGCTGTTCGTGAGCGTTTTTTTTGTTTTGCTGCGTGACGTTTGTTAACGTTCGATTCGATGGAAATCAGGAAGTGTTGACCGCCATTTTGTCACTGCGATTAAATATTTTGTTAAAAATAATTGTTATAAATTAATCCTTATTGATAAACATTGTCTGCGCCATCTTGCCTTTTTTGCAATGCCACACTTTTGTTGAGCACGGCAGCCATTTTAGATGCCTTGACCAGACCCACTCTCTGCACGCCGCCGATCCTCAGCATGGCTCCCCACCCTCGCAAGCATCTCCCCCACGCACTGGTCACCCACGCTCTCTCTCTCATGCATGGGCCATAAACCTCCCCCCATTTGCGCTGCTCTTCCCTGAGAATCACACCCTGTGCCTGCCCGACACCTCCCTTTCACCCGATTCACTACCGCACCCTCTGACACTCTTCTTCCTCTGTGTCTGATTGTCCAGGCCGGTCCCAGGCTATCACTTAGCCCTGCAGATGTAGTTTATGGCTCCAGCTGTAGAGAATCACCCCTCTTCAAAGGAGTTACAGTAGATCAAGGCCCCCACCCGATGAGATCCGTCACACCACACGTGTTCCTACTATCTGATAACAATCCTGTATTGTGATTGGTGAGGGGATTCTCACTGTGAGGGTGTGTGGGTCCGAGCCTGAAGCGGAAGATTCCAGGGATGCCTCTTTGTACATCAAAGTTTTTACAATTATGTGTCACATTAAAATATATAGCACTCCAACAAAGTAGTAGGATTATAAAACTTTATTAACTTATAAATATATACAACGCAACAAAAACAGTAAATACATTTAAACATTTTTTAAAAAAAGAAGCAACAATGGTCAGTAGCTGTGTTTTGTGCGAATAGTCCCAAGGCAGCACAACGTGCTGAGTTCTGGACGGCACCCAGGTGATGTTACCTGGGTGCCGCACTGGTTTTTGGTATCCTACAATGCAGCTCCGAAAAACGGCGTGGGGCGTCCCGGGTGGTGCGGGGGGAGGCCTCGTCAGTAGCGGTCTGTTGTGCGAATAGTCCCAAGGCAGCAGAACGCGCTGAGATGTGGATGGCAACCAGGTGATGTCCAGTAAGTTGCCGCACTGGTTTTGGCATCCTACAATGCTGCTCCGAAAAACGACGTGGGGCGCCCCGGGGGGGTGGGGGGGGAGGAGGCGGCGTGAACGGGCCTTCCCAGGTGGAGGCTCGCCTGCTGTACTGGGGCGCCCCTTTACCGTTTCAGTTGCCATTCCGCCCGCTTTTGCTACACTGTGCCTCATCCTCCATTCAGCTGTTTATCGCCCGCTCTTGCGGCTACAGCGTCTCGCTCACCATGTAGTTGAGTTGCGCACACTCTTGCGGTGCAGCGATAGGCGGCTGCCACAGGACTCTTAAAATGGCGGACGGCTCTTCGAATTTGGGCCTGGTCCACTAAAATTGTCCTGGGACACCTTGGAACTCGGATGTCCCCTGAGTCTTTTACGATTTTACAAAAGTCTTGGGGGCCCCCGACTCCTGCAGGCTTCCGGTGGGGAGCTGCTGCCATGATTGCTCGCGGAATGACCACGATGGAGCCACGAGATGGTGGTGCTCTCATGCTGACGCCAGCTTCAGTCTGAAACATCCAGAAACAAGGTGGGGCTTTCATCGTTTGGGAAAAAAAAAATGTTTTAATCCAATGAAAAGTGTTATTTTTAGGTCATATGATCAAGCCTTCTATCATTAGGAAACCAAAAGTAAAATGACCCAATGAAAAGTTTTATAAACAAGTCACATGACCTGTTATGCTTATGTTACGCGCTGCTATAAAAAGCGTAGAAAATCCGTTGGCACGTGAGGCGGCGTCAGTAGCGGACCGATGTGCGAATAGGCAGAAGGCAGCACAACGCGCCAAGATCCGGATGGCACCGAGGTGGTGTTCAGCAAGTTGCCGCACTGGTGTGGCCATCCTACAATGCTGCGCCAAAAGTCGGCGTGGGGCGTCCCGTTGGCCTGTGAGGTCGCTTCAGTCAGTGGGGGCTGTTTGAGGATCTGACTGCATTGGAAAGCAATGTGATGCTGTGCGTCGCCCCCAAGATGGAGGCTCCTCGGCTGCAGTGGGGCGCCCCTTGGTGTTTCACTCGCTATCCAGCTGAGTTGCGTCCGCACTTGCGGCTACAGTAGGCCGAAGGCAGCATAACGCGCCGAGATCTGGATGGCACCGAGGTGGTGTCTAGCAAGTTGCCGCACTGGTGTGGCCATCCAACAATGCTGCGCCGAAAGTCGGCGTGGGGTGCCCCGTTGGCTTATGAGGTGATGTCAGTAGTGGACCGATGTGTGAATAGGTCGGAACCAGCACAAGGCGCCAAGATCCGGATTGCAAGTCCTGGATGTTGAGTGCCATAGTTGAGAGTTCTGAGCAGTGCTTGTAACACTGTCTGAAGCTTATTTGCACCTGCTGCAGCTTCACTATTGCTCTGGTGTGGGCAAAGATCGCCCATGACATAGGCGGCCGGCTCCCGAGGTCCGGCGGAACTTTTTTCCTTTTCCTTTCTGCATCTTGTCCCACAATCCGTTTGACCTGAAGACACGACCAGGTCCCTGAATGTGTGCAGGGGGACGCTATTGATTGAATCAAAATGGCGGCTTCACACAAAGCTGACTCAAGCATTGCTGGTGATGCTATACAGTCAAAAACTGGTTTTCAGTTTGTACATTCTTCAGGATTTTTCCATTCAAGGCTGGTTGAGAGTTTGTAGAACAATGGCTTTAGATCTTGCCCTCCCTTCTTTTGACTGTTGGTTCTTGTTGCCTATCTCTTCTGTTGTCATTTAACTGAACCTTTTTTGACTGCCGAAAGGGGTTCTGGTCCGACCGCTGGTTGGTGGAGACATTTTGACTATATCCTGGACCTGTCCGGCCTCGCCCAAAATGGCGCTGGTATAAATGGGACTCGTAACTCCTTGTTGTTTACTGGTTGCACAACCTTGATATCACGAGATACATATGCAGTTTTGAAGCACATGGCGGGCGGGGACGAGAATTGATTGAATATTTCGACATCTTTATTGATATTAAGTTCTGATGTGTTATTGATTACTGTACTATTGTAAGTTCGAATTAACGTCACCCATGGTACTTGCCCGCAAATGTATATCTAGAAAATTTTATTGTAAGTGGCCCTGTCGTATTTTAATTACAAAATGTACATCCACCGATTCCGCAACTGTTAGACACCTTAGTTCTTGCAACCTAATGGCCCGCTCGTTACGCTCTTCTACAGTGTAAATGTCTCCTCATGATATACGATTCCAGTTTGCTCCGTGGCCGGCCCACGTGGTTATAGGCCCGTATTTGTATACTGACATTTTCACAATAAAGGTTTTTAAATCAAAACATGATAGTAGTATTTACATTGGTAAAGTTTTTAATTTTAGTCACTGTTTTCGAATCAGTAAAAGGCAAGTGAAATAAAGCAGTCCAATTACATGACGGATAAAAGGTATAATACCCAGGAACGCAGTTAAGATAAATGGTCAAGTGCTGTTGTGTTTTTTACTCCTGCAACATAAACCTATGTGTGAAACCTATGGTTTTTTCAGTGAATTTAATAAGTTTTTTAAATGCTAATTTCTAACTATAACGGATGTGAAACCTATGGTTTTTTCAGTGAATTTATTTGGTTTTTTAAATGCTAATTCCAACTATAACTGGTGTGAAACCTATGGTTTTTTCAGTGAATATAGATATATGTATATATATATATATTACACAGTCCAACAAAGATACTCCGACGAGCTTGCCAGGACGTTCGGACCTCTTGTGTGGCGAAGGTACACTAAAATTGCGTTCTGGCATGACGCAAAATTGCTTGGCATTGACCTCCTCCGAAAGAAAGAGTAGTGACCCCAGGGGAGATTCAAAAGTAGCACTTTATTTTGGTAAAGTCTCAGGCGGATACATTTCGGCTTGTAGGCCTTCTTCAGCGCCCCTCTCCAATCGTAAGTGCTATGCCGTATGTAGTCCTGTCTCCATGAAGGTATATGTGCCTTGCTCCGCCCCCTGATGTCATTCGGCACTCCCATGTAGTCCTGCGTGGGAGGACTGCAAGACCCACAATACTTCAATGTGGTGCATCGCGGGATCAGGGATGCATGTTTGGGGTAACAACGCTGGATTTGGCACTAAGTGACAGGCGCAGACCACGAACCTGCTGGGAGGTGAGGCAACACCAACGTCCAGTTATCCCTCGGGTCTCCCCTTCATCGCCACAACTGCTCCGCATAGAGTCCTTTAGCGGGGGCAGGCACAGGAATCCCAGTCGCCCAAACAGGAGAAGCAATATCTCCCTACCGCTGTTTTCCTCCAGACATCGAGGTGGGTACCAAACGTTATTGCTTACACAGTCCAACAAAGATGCTCCGACGAGCTTGCCAGGACGTTCGGACCTCTTGTGTGGCGAGGGTACACTAAAATTGCGTTCTGGCATGACGCAAAATTGCTTGGCATTGACCTCCTCCGAAAGAAAGAGTAGTGACCCCAGGGGAGATTCAAAAGGAGCACTTTATTTTGGTAAAGTCTCAGGTGGATGCATTTCGGCTTGTAGGCCTTGTTCGGCGCCCCTCTCCAATCGTAAGTGCTATGCCGTATGTAGTCCTGTCTCCATGAAGGTGTATGTGCCTTGCTCCGCGCCCTGATGTCATTCGGCACTCCCATGTAGTCCTGCGTGGGAGGACTGCAAAACCCACAATGCTTCAATGTGGTGCATCGCGGGATCAGGATGCATGTTTGGGGTAACAACGCTGGATTTGGCACAAAGTGACAGGCGCAGACCACGAACCTGCTGGGAGGTGAGGCAACACCAACGTCCAGTTATCCCTTGGGTCTCCCCTTCATCGCCACAACCGCTCCGCATAGAGTCCTTTAGCGTGGGCAGGCACAGGAATCCCAGTCGCCCAAACAGGAGAAGCAATATCTCCCGACCGCCTTTTTCCTCCAGACGTCGAGGTGGGTACGAAACGTTATTGCTTACACAGTCCAACAAAGATGCTCCGTCGAGCTTGCCAGGACGTTCGGACCTCTTGTGTGGCGAGGGTACACTAAAATTGCGTTCTGGCATGACGCAAAATTGCTTGGCATTGACCTCCTCCGAAAGAAAGAGTAGTGACCCCAGGGGAGATTCAAAAGGAGCACTTTATTTTGGTAAAGTCTCAGGCGGATGCATTTCGGCTTGTAGGCCTTCTTCGGAGCCCCTCTCCAATCGTAAGTGCTATGCCGTATGTAGTCCTGTCTCCATGAAGGTATATGTGCCTTGCTCCGCCCCCTGATGTCATTCGGCACTCCCATGTAGTCCTGCTTGGGAGGACTGCAAGACCCAAAATGCTTCAATGTGGTGCATCGCGGGATCAGGGATGCATGTTTGGGGTAACAACGCTGGATTTGGCACTAAGTGACAGGCGCAGACCATGAACCTGCTGGGAGGTGAGGCAACACCAACGTCCAGTTATCCCTCGGGTCTCCCCTTCATCGCCACAACCGCTCGGCATAGAGTCCTTTAGCGGGGGCAGGCACAGGAACCCCAGTCGCCCAAACAGGAGAAGCAATATCTCCCGACCGCTGTTTTCCTCCAGACGTCGAGGTGGGTACCAAACGTTATTGCTTACACCGTCCAACAAAGATGCTCCGACGAGCTTGCCAGGACGTTCGGACCTCTTGTGTGGCGAGGGTACACTAAAATTGCATTCTGGCATGACGCAAAATTGCTTGGCATTGACCTCCTCCGAAAGAAAGAGTAGTGACCCCAGGGGAGATTCAAAAGGAGCACTTTATTTTGGTAAAGTCTCAGGCGGATGCATTTCGGCTTGTAGGCCTTCTTCGCCGCCCCTCTCCAATCGTAAGTGATATGCCGTATGTAGTCCTGTCTCCATGAAGGTATATGTGCCTTGCTCCGCCCCCTGATGTCATTCGGCACTCCCATGTAGTCCTGCGTGGGAGGACTGCAAGACCCACAATGCTTCAATGTGGTGCATGGGGGGATCAGGGATGCATGTTTGGGGTAACAACGCTGGATTTGGCACTAAGTGACAGGCGCAGACCACGAACCTGCTGGGAGGTGAGGCAACACCAACGTCCAGTTATCCCTCGGGTCTCCCCTTCATCGCCACAACCGCTCCGCATAGAGTCCTTTAGCGGGGGCAGGCACAGGAATCCCAGTCGCCCAAACAGGAGAAGCAATATCTCCTGACCGCTGTTTTCCTCCAGACGTCGAGGTGGGTACCAAACGTTATGGCTTACACAGTCCAACAAAGATGCTCCGACGAGCTTGCCAGGACGTTCGGACCTCTTGTGTGGCGAGCGTACACTAAAATTGCGTTCTGGCATGACGCAAAATTGCTTGGCATTGACCTCCTCCAAAAGAAAGAGTAGTGACCCCGGGGGAGTTTCATAAGGAGCACATTATTTTGGTAAAGTCTCAGGCGGATGCATTTCGGCTTGTAGGCCTTCTTCGGCGCCCCTCTCCAATCGTAAGTGCTATGCCGTATGTAGTCCTGTCTCCATGAAGGTATATGTGCCTTGCTCCGCCCCCTGATGTCATTCGGCACTCCCATGTAGTCCTGCGTGGGAGGACTGCAAGACCCACAATGCTTAAATGTTGTGCATCGCGGGATCAGGGATGCATGTTTGGGGTAACAATGCTGGATTTGGCACTAAGTGACAGGCGCAGACCACGAACCTGCTGGGAGGTGAGGCAACACCAACGTCCAGTTATCCCTCGGGTCTTCCCTTCATCGCCACAACCGCTCCGCATAGAGTCCTTTAGCGGGGGCAGGCACAGGAATCCCAGTCGCCCAAACAGGAGAAGCAATATCTCCCGACCGCTGTTTTCCTCCAGACGTCGAGGTGGGTACCAAACGTTATTGCTTACACAGTCCAACAAAGATGCTCCGACAAGCTTGCCAGGACGTTCGGACCTCTTGTGTGGCGAGGGTACACTAAAATTGCGTTCTGGCATGACGCAAAATTGCTTGGCATTGACCTCCTCCGAAAGAAAGAGTAGTGACCCCAGGGGAGATTCAAAAGGAGCACTTTATTTTGGTAAAGTCTCAGGCGGATGCATTTCGGCTTGTAGGCCTTCTTCAGGCACCCCTCTCCAATCGTAAGTGCTATGCCGTATGTAGTCCTGTCTCCATGAAGGTATATGTGCCTTGCTCCGCCCCCTGATGTCATTCGGCACTCCCATGTAGTCCTGCGTGTGAGGACTGCAAGACCCACAATTCTTCAATGTGGGGCATCGCGGGATAGACACTGACGAAGCTTTTGAGCGAAACGCGTCTGTCGGGGTTGAAGGGGGTTTGGAAATAAATGAACTTTAAATCTTGACACCGGAGTGCTTGCCGTTTTTCCTGACAAGACTGTTTGGGAAGTGTATGGCTATATATATATTTCGTGGAGTGGCGTCCTTAAGCAGCAGGCGCTTTTGTTGGAATTTTCATACACGGTAGCCTCACCGTGGAGGATGCACCGCCATTAAATGATGGGTCTGCAAGGTTTGGAACTGTGTTTCATCTGTCTGTAGCACGACGAATAAAATAAATAAAAGGCCCCGCATGCCTTTCTGAGGCCCACTGGAGGGCTTAAAATAACCGGATAATGAACACTGTTTTAAAATATTTCATCTGCAAGCAAATTACACAGACCCCACTGGAGGGGAAGAATTGGGCACAGCACAAAAACTTCAAACCCCAGAATGCACACGAATTTCCACACCTGTTCAAGTGAGGCCTCTGGAGAGGTTAATTGAAAAAGAAAAAAAAAAAAAAAAAAAAAAAAAAAAGAACTGAAGGCTGGAGGGTGTGCTGTGCTGATCTGTGGCTGACAGACTGTGTTTTCCCTTTGAAAAAGAAGCATGTTGCTTTGAAACGCGTCAGGGAAGGTAATGAACAATTGGAAAGCTGAGCTGGTTTCAGAAAATAAAAGGTTCTGTGAACTTATTTTTCGTGGAGTGGCGTCCTTAAGCAGCAGGCGCTTTTGTTGGAATATATATATATATATATATATATATATATCCAACAGAGTTTTGCCCAAAGCAATGAGAGCGCACACAATTTCAGAAGTAACCATCCGGTTTATTTAAAAGAGAAAACGAGCAGCAGCATTCATCTTGGCATTTCATTTCCGTCCGACGCGTTTCTAGGCTCCTGCCTCTTAATCATGGACCTTTTCATGGACTTGGCAGCTGACTCTGATTATTTGATTTTAGGCATGCCTCCTTTTACACTCCCAGTGAGCCTTGCTGTTTACGTCACTCCCTCCAAGCATGCTAGGATTTGTAGTCCCCATCAGAGTAGTTCATTACCTTCCAATAGGTGCTGCCTCGTGCATGACTTTTTAAAAGTTCATTTTCATTTATATATATATATATATTTATTTTTTTTTTCACTGAAAAAACCATAGGTTTCAGGCCTTACATAGTTAGGAATTAGCATTCAAAAAAACTTGAAATTCACTAAAAAAACTATAAGTTTTAGGGGTGTTATAGTTAGCTGGACATTTCACTCATACAAAACCATTGAAATTGCTCCTATGTTATTAGTTGTACTAACTATATTTTGCGCACCCGCAATCCACTGCTGATGATGTCACATATTACATCATTCATGACATGGTCAGTGACATCACTGATGACATCTCAAGTGACGATTCAGAAAAGGGGGTGGTGATGAACAGAGTGTCTGAATTAAACAGTCCAAAGATCAGGGCTTGATCCATCACCGTTATTTATCTCACTGCCCCATCCCAGCTCAGAACCTGGCTATATGCAAATCAGTCTGTCCCTGGCCCAGTGCATCATGGGAACAGGGCAGACTAAACTACCAAGCCAATTCTTCACCAGAAAGGAAACAAGCTACCGGGGCCCGGTTTCTGGCATTTCAGCCGTCTTTGGCCCGGCTTGCTTGAATCCTGATGGAGCAGTGAGAAAGGGACTCATGTCTGAGTATACCCTGCCACACCTATAGTGGCCAAAAACGATTCAGAAAAGGGGGTGGTGATGAACAGAGTGTCTGAATTAAACAGACCACTCTCATCCAGTCCAAAGATCAGGGCTTGATCCATCACCGTTATTTATCTCACTGCCCCATCCCAGCTCAGAACCTGGCTATATGCAAATCAGTCTGTCCCTGGCCCAGTGCATCATGGGAACAAGGCAGACTAAACTACCAAGCCAATTCTTCACCAGAAAGGAAACAAGCTACCGGGGACCGGTTTCTGGCATTTCAGCCGTCTTCGGCCCGGCTTGCTTGAATCCTGATGGAGCAGTGAGAAAGGGACTCCATAAGCGTGGAAGGGTATACTCAGATCAATCAATCAATCAATCAAAGACATTTATAGAGCGCGCTACCTACCCGTAGGTTCTCGAGGCGCTGGGGGGGGGTGCCGCTGCTGCTCGAACAGCCAGGTCTTGAGCTTCTTCCTGAAGGAGAGGTGGTCTTGGGTCAGGCGCAGGTCGGCCGGGAGGGAGTTCCAGGTCTTGGCGGCCAGGTAGGAGAAGGATCTTCCTCCTGTAGTGGCTCTGCGGATGCGTGGGATGGCGGCGAGGGCGTGGCTGGCGGATCGGAGGTGGCGTTTGGGAGCGTAGAAGTTGATTCGGTTGTTGAGGTAGTTCGGGCCTTGGTCGTGGAGAGCTTTGTGTGCGTGGGTAAGGAGGCGGAAGGTGATTCTCTTGTTGACCGGGAGCCAGTGCAGGTCTCTTAGGTGTCCGGAGATGTGGCTGTGTCGTGGGATGTCGAGGATGAGTCTGGCTGAGGCGTTCTGGATGCGCTGGAGCCTCTTCTGGATCTTGGCGGTGGTTCCGGCGTAGAGTGCGTTGCCGTAGTCCAGTCGGCTGGTGACGAGGGCCTGGGTGACGGTCTTCCTGGTCTCTGTGGTGATCCACCGGAAGATCTTCCGTAGCATGCGCAGGATGTTGAAGCATGACGAGGAGACAGCGTTGACTTGCCTGGTCATGGAGAGGGAGGAGTCCAAGATGAAACCCAGGTTGCGTGCGTGGTCCGTCGGTTTGGGTGCGGTGCCCAGGGCGGGGGGCCACCAGGAGTCGTCCCAGGCGGAGGGCGAGGAGCCCAGGATGAGGACCTCCGTCTTATCTGTGTTCAGCTTCAGGTGGCTCATCGTCATCCACTCGGCTACCTCTCTCATCCCTTCGTGCAGGTTGGCTCTGGCGGCGGTGGGGTCGTTGGTCAGGGAGAGGATCAGCTGGGTGTCGTCGGCGTAGGAGATTATGTTGAGGTTGTGTTGGCGTGCGATCGCCGCGAGGGGGCTCATGTAGACGTTGAAGAGAGTCGGGCTCAGTGAGGATCCTTGAGGGACGCCGCAGATGACTTTGGTGGCCTCTGACTTGTACGGTGGTAGGCGGACTCTTTGTGTTCTTCCGTCGAGAAAGGAGACGATCCATTCCAGCGCCTTCTCCTGGATTCCGACGTTGCTGAGGCGCTGCACTAGGGTGCGGTGGCAGACCGTGTCGAAAGCCGCGGAGAGGTCTAGGAGGATGAGGGCCGCTGTTTCCCCGTTGTCCATCAGGGCTCGGATGTCGTCGGTGGCGGCGATGAGGGCGGTCTCGGTGCTGTGGTTGGCACGGAAACCGGACTGCGATGGGTCGAGGGATCCATTCGTCTCGAGGAAGGTGGCCAGCTGTTTGTTGACGGTCTTCTCGATGACTTTGGCAGGGAACGGGAGGAGCGAGATGGGGCGGTAATTCTTGAGTTCGGTGGGGTCTGCTGTAGGTTTCTTCAGTAGAGCGCTGAGTTCGGCGTGCTTCCAGCTCTCGGGGAAGGTGGCGGTGTCGAATGAGGTGTTGATGATGTCCCGCAGGTGGGGTGCGATGACAGCGTCGGCTTTGTTGAAGACGTGGTGAGGGCAGGGGTCGGTTGGAGATCCGGAGTGGACGGAGTTCATCGTGTGGACGGTGTCTTCGGTGTTGACCGGGGTCCAGGCGCGGAGGGTGGTGGTGGGTGGAGGTCCTGCGGTCGTGGCGTGCGTCGGTTGAGTGCTGAAGCTGTCGTGTATGTCAGCGATCTTGTTGTGGAAGTAGGAAGCGAGGGAGTTGCAGAGGTCTTGCGAAGGGGTGATGTCGTTGTTTCCGGCGTTGGGGTTGGAGAGCTCTTTCACGATGTTGAAGAGTTCCTTGCAGTTGTGTGCGTTGTTGTCCAGTCGGTTCTTGAAAGCCGTTTTCCTGGCGATGCGGATCAGTTGGTGGTGTTTCCGGGTGGCGAGCTTGAGGGTGGTCCTGTTGTCCGGCGTGGGTTCCCTTCTCCAGGCTTTCTCGAGGGCTCGGCAGTTCTTCTAGGAGCTCTTGAGTTCGTCGGTGAACCATGGGGCTCTCTTACTGCCGGGTCTGCTGGGCGGGGTCCTCAGTGGGGCGAGTTCGTCTGCGCAGTTGCTGATCCACTTCGTGAGGTTGTCGGCGGCCTGGCTGGGGTTCGCTGAGCTGGCCGGAGGGAGCTGGCTCAGGGAGGCGGCGAGCTGGTCGGCTGTGATCTTGTTCCAGCTTCTTCAGGCAACCTGTTGCTGGTGGTGGTGGGTCGTCGTTCTTCTGAAGGTGAAGTGGATGCATCTGTGATCTGTCCAGTGGAGTTCTGTGGCGTGGCTGAAGGCGATGTCTCTGCTGGATGAGAAGATGGCGTCGAGTGTGTGTCCGGCGAGGTGGGTGGGGGTGGACACCAGCTGCTTGAGTCCGAGGTTGGCGAGGTTGTCGAGCAGGGTGCTGGTGTTGCAGTCGTTGTTGTTCTCCAGGTGGAAGTTGAAGTCCCCCAGGAGGATGTAGTCAGCGGAGGGGAGGGCGTGCGGGCTGACGAAGTCGGCGATGTCCTCGCTGAATTGAGTGCGTGGTCCCGGAGGTCGGTAGATCAGGGTGCCTCTGAGGGTGGTCTTCGGGTCGGTGTAGATCTGGAAATGCAGGTGTTCGGCGGAGGGTGGGGTGTTGTCGGTGCTGGTCGTGATGCGGATGGTGTTCTTGTGGATGATGGCGATGCCTCCTCCCACCTGGTTGGTGTTGCGGTCCTTCCGGGTGATCTTGTATCCTTCTGGGATGGCGATGGCGATGTCGGGTGCTGAGGAGGCGTTCATCCAGGTCTCCGTGATGAAGGCAACGTCAGGGGCTGTGGTGTCGAGGAGGTTCCAGAGTTCGATGGCGTGTCTGTGGACGGAGCGGGTGTTGAGCAGGATGCACTTGAGGTGGTTGCTGCTGGTGTTCGGTTTGGCGGGTGCTGGTGTCGGGCAGGTCCTGATGCAGGTGAACTTGCAGGTGTTGCAGCTGAAGGGTCCGTGGATGCGTCGTGGGGTGGCTCTGCAGCATCCCGGGACTCGGCCGGTGTTGAGTGCGGTGAGGGTGGTGGCGGTGTTCGTCAGGCGGGTCGGTCGGGGTCCTCGAGGGCCAGGGGTCCTGGCACTGGGCGCGGTCCAGGCGCGGACGGGCGTAGACGGGCTTACCTTTGGCGCGCCTTCGGCGCACAATCGGCGCGCCCGCTGCGCGTGACCGCTGCGCGTTCGCACGGTCGCCATATAAGGCGAAGTGCGCGGGTGGGCGGAGCAGCTGGGAGGCGGGAGCGGGGAGGGAACAGAAGGAAAAAAGGGGCGGGGTCAGCGGTGGTGGCGGGAGCGGGGAGCGGGGAGGGAAGGCGGAGGGCGGCGAGGTAGGCGGGCAAACAGGAAGGAAAACACACTAACACGGGCAGAAAATATAACAAAACAGGCACAGATGGATGACAAAACAAATCAAAAACACACTAACACGGGCAGAAAATATAACAAAACAGGCACAAATGGATGACAAAACAAATCAAAAACCAAAACGACAACAGCAGAGTCGGCCAGCAGCGAGGCAGGCAGCGAGGCAGAGGGCAGGGCGATGGGGCACACGCAGCAGCTGGTGGCCGTGCGGCGCGGGGGTGTCCCACAAGTGGGTCACACTCACCTGCGTCGCACGGTCGCCATATAAGGCCAAGTGCGCGGGTGGGCGGAGCAGCTGGGAGGCGGGAGCGGGGAGGGAACAGAAGGAAAAAAGGGGCGGGGTCAGCGGTGGTGGCGGGAGCGGGGAGCGGGGAGGGAAGGCGGAGGGCGGCGAGGTAGGCGGGCAAACAGGAAGGAAAACACACTAACACGGGCAGAAAGTATAACAAAACAGGCACAGATGGATGACAAAACAAATCAAAAACACACTAACACGGGCAGAAAATATAACAAAACAGGCACAAATGGATGACAAAACAAATCAAAAACCAAAACGACAACAGCAGAGTCGGCCGGCAGCGAGGCAGGCAGCGAGGCAGAGGGCAGGGCGATGGGGCACACGCAGCAGCTGGTGGCCGTGCGGCGCGGGGGGCAAGTCCCTTGCTCATTGCACCATCAGGATTCAAGCAAGCCGGGCCGAAGACGGCTGTAATGCCAGAAACCGGTCCCCGGAAGCTTGTTTCCTTCCCAGTATAAGAATTGGCTTGGTAGTTTGGTCTGCCCTGTTCCCATGATGCACTGGGCCAGGGACAGACTAATTTGCATATAGCCAGGTTCTGAGCTGGGATGGTGCAGTGAGCTAAAAAACGGTGATGGATCAAGCCCTGATCTCTTGACTGGGTATGAGTGTTCTGTTTAATTCAGATACTCTGTCCATCACCACCCCCTTTTCTGAATCGTTTTGTCCACCATAGCGTGGAAGGGTATACTCAGATGTGAGTCCCTTGCTCATTGCACCATCAGGATTCAAGCAAGCCGGGCCGAAGACGGCTGTAATGCCAGAAACCGGTTCCCGGAAGCTTGTTTCCTTCCCAGTATAAGAATTGGCTTGGTAGTTTGGTCTGCCCTGTTCCCATGACGCACTGGGCCAGGGACAGACTAATTTGCATATAGCCAGGTTCTGAGCTGGGATGGTGCAGTGAGCTAAAAAACGGTGATGGATCAAGCCCTGATCTCTTGACTGGGTATGAGTGTTCTGTTTAATTCAGATACTCTGTCCATCACCACCCCCTTTTCTGAATCGTTTTGTCCACCATAAGCGTGGAAGGGTATACTCAGATGTGAGTCCCTTGCTCATTGCACCATCAGGATTCAAGCAAGCCGGGCCGAAGACGGCTGTAATGCCAGAAACCGGTCCCCGGAAGCTTGTTTCCTTCCCAGTATAAGAATTGGCTTGGTAGTTTGGTCTGCCCTGTTCCCATGATGCACTGGGCCAGGGACAGACTAATTTGCATATAGCCAGGTTCTGAGCTGGGATGGTGCAGTGAGCTAAAAAATGGTGATGGATCAAGCCCTGATCTCTTGACTGGGTATGAGTGTTCTGTTTAATTCAGATACTCTGTCCATCACCACCCCCTTTTCTGAATCGTTTTGTCCACCATAAGCGTGGAAGGGTATACTCAGATGTGAGTCCCTTGCTCATTGCACCATCAGGATTCAAGCAAGCCGGGCCGAAGATGGCTGTAATGCCAGAAACCGGTCCCCGGAAGCTTGTTTCCTTCCCAGTATAAGAATTGGCTTGGTAGTTTGGTCTGCCCTGTTCCCATGATGCACTGGGCCAGGGACAGACTAATTTGCATATAGCCAGGTTCTGAGCTGGGATGGTGCAGTGAGCTAAAAAACGGTGATGGATCAAGCCCTGATCTCTTGACTGGGTATGAGTGTTCTGTTTAATTCAGATACTCTGTCCATCACCACCCCCTTTTCTGAATCGACATCTCAAGTGACATCACTGATGACATCACTGATGACATCATCCAGTGAATGTGGTTTGTTTTGTTATTTAAATATGCATTATACATATAGCAATTTGCATTGAAGAATGAGTGGCTATATAAAAATAAATATTTGGATGGAGGATTTAGTAGCAGTGTAATTGACTGTTTACTTTAACAACTTATAGTGTCTCACTAAATATAGTGGACAGTGACTAAACTGTGTAAATATCTGTGAGAAAATTACAAAAAACAATTTGATGGACAGAATGTAAATCAATGTCTTACATTCACCCCAGTACAAGGATCTGGGCATAAATCCATCGTTTTTTGCACTCCACACCACCCTGGGTCAGATAATGGCTTTATGCAAATCAGCTCTGACCCTGTGCCCCATGGGAACAGTCCAGTCCGAACTACAACAGCCATATCTTTCCCAGACCGGAATCAAGCATCCGAGGACCGGACCGGTTTCGAGGTAACACCTCTCATCAGCCCGGCTAGCTTGACTCCAAGTGGTGTGGAGTGCCTGGGACCCACGTCTGGGCATCCCCAGCGCACTTATGGCGGCAATTGCAAAAACAACAGGTGATGGACCGAATGTGGATCAATGTCACACATTCAACCCAGTCCAAGGATCTGGGCCCTAATCCATCGTTTTTTTGCACTCCACACCACCCTGGGTTAGACAATGGCGATATGCAAATCAGCTCTGACCCTGTGCCCCATGGGAACAGTCCAGTCCGAACTACAAAAGCCATGTCCTTCCCAGAACGGAATCAAGCATCCGAGGACCGGACCGGTTTCGAGGTAACACCTCTCATCAGCCCGGCTAGCTTGACTCCAGTGGTGTGGAGTGCCTGGGACCCACGTCTGGGCATCCCCAGTACACTCAGGGAGAAAATTACAAAAAACAATTTGATGGACAGAATGTAGATCAATGTCTTACATTCACCCCAGTACAAGGATCTGGGCATAAATCCATCGTTTTTTGCACTCCACACCACCCTGGGTCAGATAATGGCTTTATGCAAATCAGCTCTGACCCTGTGCCCCATGGGAACAGTCCAGTCCGAACTACAACAGCCATATCTTTCCCAGACCGGAATCAAGCATCCGAGGACTGGACCGGTTTCGAGGTAACACCTCTCATCAGCCCGGCTAGCTTGACTCCAGTGGTGTGGAGGATCTGGGACCCACGTCTGAGCTACCCCAGTACACTCAGGGAGAAAATTACAAAAAACAATTTGATGGACAGAATGTAGATCAATGTCTTACATTCACCCCAGTACAAGGATCTGGGCATAAATCCATCGTTTTTTGCACTCCACACCACCCTGGGTCAGATAATGGCTTTATGCAAATCAGCTCTGACCCTGTGCCCCATGGGAACAGTCCAGTCCGAACTACAACAGCCATATCTTTCCCAGACCGGAATCAAGCATCCGAGGACCGGACCGGTTTCGAGGTAACACCTCTCATCAGCCCGGCTAGCTTGACTCCAGTGGTGTGGAGGCTCTGGGACCCACGTCTGAGCTACCCCAGTACACTCAGGGAGAAAATTACAAAAAACAATTTGATGGACAGAATGTAGATCAATGTCTTACATTCACCCCAGTACAAGGATCTGGGCATAAATCCATCGTTTTTTGCACTCCACACCACCCTGGGTCAGATAATGGCTTTATGCAAATCAGCTCTGACCCTGTGCCCCATGGGAACAGTCCAGTCCGAACTACAACAGCCATATCTTTCCCAGACCGGAATCAAGCATCCGAGGACCGGACCGGTTTCGAGGTAACACCTCTCATCAGCCCGGCTAGCTTGACTCCAGTGGTGTGGAGGCTCTGGGACCCACGTCTGAGCTACCCCAGTACACTCAGGGAGAAAATTACAAAAAACAATTTGATGGACAGAATGTAGATCAATGTCTTACATTCACCCCAGTACAAGGATCTGGGCATAAATCCATCGTTTTTTGCACTCCACACCACCCTGGGTCAGATAATGGCTTTATGCAAATCAGCTCTGACCCTGTGCCCCATGGGAACAGTCCAGTCCGAACTATGCTTGATTCCGTTCTGGGAAGGACATGGCTTTTGTAGTTCGGACTGGACTGTTCCCATGGGGCACAGGGTCAGAGCTGATTTGCATATCGCCATTGTCTAACCCAGGGTGGTGTGGAGTGCAAAAAAACGATGGATTAGGGCCCAGATCCTTGGACTGGGTTGAATGTGTGACATTGATCCACATTCGGTCCATCACCTGTTGTTTTTGCAATTGCCGCCATAAGTGCGCTGGGGATGCCCAGACGTGGGTCCCAGGCACTCCACACCACTTGGAGTCAAGCTAGCCGGGCTGATGAGAGGTGTTACCTCGAAACCGGTCCGGTCCTCGGATGCTTGATTCCGTTCTGGGAAGGACATGGCTTTTGTAGTTCGGACTGGACTGTTCCCATGGGGCACAGGGTCAGAGCTGATTTGCATATCGCCATTGTCTAACCCAGGGTGGTGTGGAGTGCAAAAAAACGATGGATTAGGGCCCAGATCCTTGGACTGGGTTGAATGTGTGACATTAATCCACATTCGGTCCATCACCTGTTGTTTGTGTAAATATCTGTATCACTTTGCCAGTTGTTCTGTAAACTAGTTCTCCAGTTGGTTACTAGCTATGTGAAAGTCTATATTCGTTTTTGAATAGTTAACTGAGTATTTGTATGGGAGAGTGAATGTGTGTGTGGTTCGGTGGGGGGGGGGGGTGACTGCCCAAAGATGTGTGAAAAGTTGATTCAGTAGATATATGAAGTTAAAACTACATGTTCCAACAGTTGTTTGGGTGAGTGAATATCTTTATGGGTGTGGTGATGAGCAAATATATTTCTCAATTGTACATGTCCAACAAACTAGAAAAATAAAAGGCAGTGTATGTGTCAGTTGTTGTATATAAATAAGTATACATAAGACTCAATGATTGTGTGAGTGACTGTATGGATAACTGTATACTTGTAATAATTATTTTATAATACACTAAGTATGACTTACTATCTAAATGAATAGATGAAGTGGTGTTTGTTTAAGTGTGTAGCTAAGTAAGTATGTAAGTATGATCCATTGTTTGCATAAGTGAGTAGTATAACTTCATATGTGAATAGGTTGTTTGGTGGTGTGTAATATCGATATAGGTGTATAAATATTTTTGATAGTGTTCTATTGTTCATTGACAGCATGTATGAGTGAATCTACAGGTAAGTGATTAGATGTGTGTATACATCTAGGAATCACTGAGTGGGTTTTTACATACTTGTATTGCTGTGTCAATGGATTCAAATATAATACTCTGTATTTTACAAAGAGTGATTAAAGATTTTACTAGTGTATGAAAAGGTGTATGTGAGTGTCACATGGATGATGTCATCAGTGATGTCATCAGTGATGTCATTTGAGATGTCATCAGTGATGTCACTGACCATGTCATGAATGATGTAATATGTGATACCATCAGCAGTGGATTGCGGGTGCGGAAAATATAGTTAGTACAACCTACTATATAGGAGCAATTTCAATGGTTTTGTATGAGTGAAATGTCCAGCTAACTATAACACCCCTAAAACTTCTCGGGCCTCATTTATGAGGCTGTGCGTCCCTTTTACGCCGCCGGTGCATCACTTTTTGTGACGCACCAGTGGCGTAAAAAATGCGCCTTGGTGCGCCATATTTACAAAGTGACGCATCTAGGTAGATGCATCACTTTGTCAACTCCTGCGCTATATTATACATGCGCCAGGTATAATGTATGCAAGGGGGGCGTATTGACGCAAGGAAGGGTCATAGAAGTGACGCAGTGAAATCTATGAGATTTCACTGCGCCACTTTTAGGAAGCTGTTGCGTCAAAATCTTGCGCCTGCCTCACAGCAGGCGTAAGACTGACACAGGCCTTTCACATTGGGCTTGCCCCATGTGAAAGGACGCATTGCTGGAGTTGAGCCACTTTTGTGACACACTCCAGCAATGCGTCACTTTTGCGCTTACAGATAAATCAGAAATACTGACGTATCTGTAACTCCTTGCGACATGATGCGTCATACATTAAATATGAGGCATCAGGAATGTCGCAAGGAGTGCGCACTGAGAAGTGACGCATCGCTGCTTTCACGCAGCGATGCGTCAGTTCTCATAAATGAGCCCATAGTTTTTTGAGTGAATTTCAAAGGTTTTTTAAATGCTAATTCCTAACTATATAAGGCCTGAAACCTATGGTTTTTTTAGTGAATTTCAAAGGTTTTTTAAATGCTAATTCCTAACTATATAAGGCCTGAAACCTATGTTTTTTTCAGTGAATTTGCAAGGTGTTTTAAATGCTAATTTCTAACTATATAAGGACTGAAACCTATGGTTTTTCAGTGAATTTCAATAGTTTTTTAAATTCTAATTCCTAACTGTATCAGGCCTGAAACCTATGGTTTTTTCATTGAATTTCGAAGGTTTTTTAAATGACATTTTTTAAATGTATTAATTGTTTTTTTATACTGATTTACTACATTTTTGCAGGCAGGTGTTCAGAGGGCACGCCCCCTTTTTACAACACTCTGCAGCGCAGCTCCATGGCGCTTACTGGAGTTACCTCTTGGACTAGTTCCCTCTAGGAGACCTCTGGATTGAACAGGAATTAATTCCCCAACTTAAACTGTGCAAACGCTCCCTGTAAAGTGTTCTAAATTTGGGGATTAAGTTCCCCTGCATGCTGGGGGTCCCTGGGGGCCAACTAGCCCACCATGAGCCTCCATTATGCGCCAGGGGGCTGCGTTGCTTTTCCCCGGGGGGCGGCGGTGCCCGGGGAAGTGTAGGGGGGGATTGGACCCCCCCACACACTTCTTTATCACTATGTCCCCGCGATTTTGCCCCCCCGGGGTGTAATTTGAAAAAAAAAAAAGGTTTTAAAAAAATAAATGTTTGGCCTTGGGGGTCCTTGTGGGACCACCTGGGCAGGCCTAGGGGGTCAGGGTGTTTCTACCCTGCCCCCTTTTTGTGTTATACATGTTTGTTTTTCTGCTTTCTTGTGCCTTGGTCTACCGAGCACAAGATGGCTGCCAACACTTCCTGGTTTGAAGTGTTGAAAGCCAATGAGCATGCAGCTACAGCTCGGAAAGTTTTAGAACTCAAAAAGGGGGCAGGGTAGAAGCACCCTGACCCCCTAGGCCTGCTGAGGAGGTCCCACAAGGACCCTCAAGGCCCCCCAAATTTTTTTATTTTTTTGGGGTAAATCGGGGGGGCGCGTACGGTGCGCGTACCCCGCGATTTTGGAAAAAAAAAATTTGCCTTGGTGGTCCCTGTGTGACCCCCTGAGCAGGCCTAGGGGGTCAGGGTGCATCTACCCTGCCCCCTTTTTGAGTTCTACATGTTTGTTTTAATGCTTTCTTGTGCCTCAGTCTACCGAGGCACAAGATGGCTGCCATCAATTTCTGTTTTGGAGTGTTGACAGACAGTGGCAGCCAATTAGCATGCAGCTCATGCACGGGAAAGTGCACGGACGGTGCGCGCTTATAGATATATATATTTTTTCCCTTTTGATTTTATCAGGATCTACTGGAGGGATTTACACTATTTAAGCAAAAGGGTGATCTGCGAATCAGACTCTACCATTTTGCCAAATTTGGTGTAATTCTGTTCAGCGGTTCGGGCTGTAGCCGTGTCTAAAGGTCCTATGGAAATTAACATGGGAAAAACTCTTTTTGGGACCCCACTTTTTTCTCGGCCCCCGCTTGACGAATCTACCCGAGACTTTCTGGGAATAAGCGGAGCGGAACGGGCCATCTTCTTTGGGAAATTCGCAAAGATTCAACAACCGGCGCCAAAGTTATTTCCAATAGAATGTTGCAGATTTCCTATGGAAACTAGGTCCTAACTATATATACCTACTGGCGACCGCTAGTAGGTTATATATATATATATATATATATATATATATATATATATATATATATATATATATATATATATATATATATATTACCTACTGGCTATCGCCAGTAGGTATATATAGTTAGGATTTTTTCCCTATGGCATTTTTGAAAATTCTATGTCTAATAACTTTGGCGTTTGTGGACGGAATCGGCTGAAATTTTCAGGAAAATGGCACATTTTGTTTCTGAGCAGCCCTTGAAAATTTGGGGGGGTTTTGTCAAGGGGGGGCCGAGAAAAAAGGGGGGTCCCAAAACACGTTTTTCCCATGTTAATTTCCATAGGGCGGATGGACTCACTTTTAGCTCGAACGGCTGAATGGATTTGCACGAAACTTGGCAAAATTGTGGGGACTGTTAGCCTGATGTGCCTTTGCTAGGTCTCAATATATGTGCTCCAGTAGTTTTTGAGAAATTAACGTTTAAAACAAGATATATATCTGTAACAGCGCTCCAGGCTGCGCTCCGGTTCGCTTACTTTTCGCGAAACGGAACTTTGAGCGCAGAAAGCTGATTGGCTCTCCGGTGTCTGTCAACATTCTAAACAGTCCGGAGCGGCCGCCATCTTATCTCTCGGTAAGATCAAGAGAGAAGAAGAGGTGAAAAACGAAGGGGGAATTTAATGAAAGGGGGCAAGGTATACCCCTCTTGACCCCCTAGGAATGTTGTTGGGGTTATTAAAGGGTCCCGTGGGGAAAATAAATAAAAAAATGATTTTTCACGGTAAAAGCGCTTCACGGGCCGCGAACTGGGCCGCAAACTGGTAGCGAAACGGGAATTCGCCATTTTGTGCTTCGTTAATTAAATTACTAGGTATAAGGGGGTGCGGGAGACGTATCCTAATCCCCTATGTTTCATGAGGGTGGCTGAGGAGGCTCATATATGTTGATACATCTCTTCCAGCGGCTGTGCGTGAGCTTTTTTTTTTTTGCTGCGTGACAGTCCGGAGCGGCCGCCATCTTATCTCTCGGTAGGATCGAGAGAGAAGAAGAGGTGAAAAACGAAGGGGGAATTTAATGAAAGGGGGCAAGGTATACCCCTCTTGACCTCCTAGGAATGTTGTTGGGGTTATTAAAGGGTCCCGTGGGGAAAATAAAAAAAAAAATGATTTTTCACGGTAGAAGCGCTTCACGGGCCGCGAACTGGGCCGCAAACTGGTAGCGAAACGGGAATTCGCCATTTTGTGCTTCGTTAATTAAATTACTAGGTATAAGGGGGTGCGGGAGACGTATCCTAATCCCCTATGTTTCCTGAGGGTGGCTGAGGAGGCTCATATATGTTGATACATCTCTTCCAGCGGCTGTGCGTGAGCTTTTTTTTTTTTTGCTGCGTGACAGTCCGGAGCGGCCGCCATCTTATCTCTCGGTAGGATCGAGAGAGAAGAAGAGGTGAAAAACGAAGGGGGAATTTAATGAAAGGGGGCAAGGTATACCCCTCTTGACCCCCTAGGAATGTTGTTGGGGTTATTAAAGGGTCCCGTGGGGAAAATAAAAAAAAACATGATTTTTCACGGTAGAAGCGCTTCACGGGCCGCGAACTGGGCCGCAAACTGGTAGCGAAACGGGAATTCGCCATTTTGTGCTTCGTTTTAATTAAATTACTAGGTATAAGGGGGTGCGGGAGACGTATCCTAATCCCCTATGTTTCATGAGGGTGGCTGAGGAGGCTCATATATGTTGATACATCTTTTCCAGCGGCTGTGCGTGAGCTTTTTATTTTTTTTGCTGCGTGACGTCTGTTAACGTTCGATTCGATGGAAATCAGGAAGTGTTGACCGCCAATTTGTCACTGCGATAAAATATTTTGTTATAAATGAATCCTTATTGATAAACATTGTCTGCGCCATCTTGCCTTTTTTCCAATGCCACAATTTTGTCGTGCACGGCAGCCATTTTAGATGCCAGGCTGGTCCCAGGCTATCACTTACCCCTGCGGATGTAGTTTATGGCCCCAGCTAAAGAGAATCCAGACATGCCAACCCTCCCGATTCAGGCGTGAGACTACTGATTTCAGTGCTAGTCTCCCGCCTCCCGATTTCTGCAAGCAAAAACCCGGGGGCATATTACGAACAACTAGCGATAATTTTTGTCTCTAACTTGTTTAGAGACAAAAATTTTCGCCGCACATCGGCGATTTTTATCGCAGATAAACCTTGCTATTATCGCAGAAAAGTCAGCGATATTCATGTATTATCGAGCAAATGCTCTTAGCCATGTTATCCACCTCCCATTGGATAACATGGCTAAGAACTGCTCAGGGCAGGTGTTAGCTTTTGGAGATATTCGCGTTTAGCGCGAATATCTCCAAAAGTTGGTAATAGGAGATAGCGATGTTAGGGACTGTTTCCAGTCGCTAACATCTTGGCACGCCCACTTTGCATGTCATTAGTGATAAGTATCACTGACATGCAAAGCGGGGCCCAAGATGGTCGCTATCTCCTTTTAGCTGTCACTAACTGGTGTTAGCGACAGCTTGGTAATAGGGAGATAATTTTATCTCCGCTTTCATGGCTTTTAAAGCCAAAAAAGCGGAGATAAACCCCCTTGATAATATGCCCCACGATTCCTCGGGGGTTTCAGCTGACAGGGCTTGGTATTGTGTTACGTGGTAATTTTTCCAGGAAACGTCAGAGGGTCGATGCAGGTGTTCTAGAAGAGGTGATAAACCATTTAAGCCTCATGAACAAGCGCATGGTCGTTTAAAGATTTGTGAAGTACTCGGGGCGGCGGTGTGTGTGTGCCCTCTTTCAGGAGCGGGCGGGGGGGCACTGCCAGCAACTTGCCAGGTCAGGTAGTGTTCAACACGTGCATCACCCTTTCTCTGCCTGCTATTGCGCTCCATGCTTCGGAAAGGTAAGAAAAAGAACGTGCATTTGAGTTTGAAATGTCCGATCCTGTAGCAGTACACTTGCAAAGCCCACACATGACAATAACCCGATTCAAGGCCCCATTCACCCGTTTTTAAAAACATTTATAACACTCCAACAAAGTAACATTATAAAAATTTATTAACTTTTAAATATAATGAACGGAACAAAAACTGTAAAAACATTTAAACATTTTTCACCCAAAAAAGCAACAATGGTCAGAAGCTGTCTTTTGTGCGAATAGTCCCAAGGCAGCACAACGTGCAGAGTTCTGGACGGCACCCAGGTGATGTCGCCTGGGTGCCGCACTGGTTTTGGGATCCTACAATGCTGCTCCGAAAATTTGCGTGGGGCGTCCCGGGTGGTGCGGGGGGAGGCCTCGTCAGTAGCGGTCTGTTGTGCGAATAGTCCCAAGGCAGCAGAACGCGCTGAGATGTTGATGGCACCCAGGTGATGTCCAGTAAACTGCCGCACTGGTTTTGGTATCCTACAATGCTGCTCCGAAAATTGGCGTGGGGCGGCCCGGGGGGGGGGGGGGGCGTGGGGGAGGCGGCGTGAACGGGCCTCCCCAGGTGGCGGCCATCCAGCTGAGTTGCGCCCGCTCTTGCGGCTATAGCGTCTCGCTCACCATGTTGTTGAGTTGCTCCCACTCTTGCAGTGCAGCGATAGGCGGCGGCCACATGACTCTTAAAATGGCGGCCGGCTCTTCGGTTTTGGGCCTGGTCCACTGAAATGGCCCTGGGACACCTTGGAACTCGGACGCTTGCCTGCTAGGGCTTGGGCTCCATTCTCGAAAAGCGTCCCCTCAGCCGTGAAGATTCTACAAAAGTCTTGGGGGCCCCCGACTCCCGCAGGCTTCCGGTGGGGAGCGGCTGCCATGATTGCTCGCGGAATGACCACGACGGAGCCACGAGATGGTGGTGCTCTCATGCTGACGCCAGCTTCAGTCTGAATGATCCAGAAACAAGGTGGGGCTTTCATTGTTTGGGAAAAAAAAATGTTCTAAACCAATGAAAAGTGTTATTTTTAGGTCATATGACCAAGCCTTCCTTCTTTAGGAAACCAAAAGTAAAATGAACCAATGAAAAGTTTTATAAACAAGTCACATGACCTGTTATGCGGCATAGGGCTACAAAAAGCGTAGAAAATCCGTTGGCACGTGAGGCGGCGTCAGTAGCGGACCGATGTGCGAATAGGCCGAAGGCAGCACAACGCGTCGAGATCCGGATGGCACCGAGGTGGTGTCCAGCAAATTGCCGCACTGGTGTGGCCATCCTACAATGCTGCGCCGAAAGTCGGCATGGGGCGCCCCGTTGGCCTGTGAGGTCGCGTCAGTCAGTGGGGGCTGTGCGTCTCCCCCAAGATGGAGGCTCCTCGGCTGCAGTGCGGTGCTCCTTAGCATTTCACTCGCCGTCCAACTGAGTTGCGTCCGCACTTGCGGCTACAGTAGGCCGAAGGCAGCACAACGCACCGAGATCCGGATGGCACCGAGGTGGTGTCCAGCAAATTGCCGCACTGGTGTGGCCATCCTACAATGCTGCGCCGAAAGACGGCGTGTCCAGCTGAGTTGCCGTCACTCTTGCGGTACAGTGACTCGAACGCGCCGAGATCCGGATGGCACCGAGGTGGTGTCCAGCAAATTGCCGCACTGGTGTGGCCATCCTACAATGCTGCGCCGAAAGTCGGCGTGGGGTGCTCCGTTGGCTTATGAGGTGATGTCAGTAGTGGACCGATGTGTAAATAGGTCGGAACCAGCACAAGGCGCCAAGATCCGAATGGCAAGTTCTGGATGTTGAGTGCCATAGTTGAGAGTTCTGAGCAGTGCTTGTAAGACTATCTGAAGTTTATTATAAGAATCAGACTAAGTTGAAGACTGTCTGAAGCTTATTTGCACCTTTTGCAGCTTCACTATTGCCCAAGGTGGTGTCCAGCAAATTGCTGCACTGGTGTGGCCATCCTACAATGCTGCGCCGAAAGACGGCGTGTTCAGCTGAGTTCCGGTCACTCTTGCGGTACAGTGACTCGAACGCGCCGAGATCCGGATGGCACCGAGGTGGTGTCCAGCAAGTTGCCGCACTGGTATGGCCATCCTACAATGCTGCGCCGAAAGACGGCGTGACCAGCTGAGTTCCGGTCACTCTTGCGGTACAGTGATTCGAACGCGCCGAGATCCGGATGGCACCGAGGTCGTGTCCAGCAAGTTGCCGCACTGGTGTGGCCATCCTACAATGCTGCGCCGAAAGTCAGTGTGGGGTGCCCCGTTGGCTTATGAGGTGATGTCAGTAGTGGACCGATGTGTGAATAGGTCGGAACCAGCACAAGGCGCCCTGCACTGTTGAGCTTTTTTCAATGCCTGTTTTTTGTTGTTTCCCCTCCATCAAAAACAAAAAAAAAATATAAAACTGTGCAAAAATACAAAAAAATGTTTAGAAAAGCAGTGCTTGTAAGACTGTCTGAAGCTCTTTTGCACCTGCTGCAGCTTCACTATTGCCCTGGTGTGGCCAAAGATCGCCCATGACATAGGCGGCCGGCTCCCGAGGTCCGGCGGAACTTTTTTCCTTTTCCTTTCTGCTTGTCCCACAATCCGTTTCACCTGAAGACACGACCAGGTTCCTGAATGTGTGCAGGGGGACGCTATTGATTGAATGAAAAT
This sequence comes from Lissotriton vulgaris, assembly GCF_964263255.1. Taxonomy (NCBI): domain Eukaryota; kingdom Metazoa; phylum Chordata; class Amphibia; order Caudata; family Salamandridae; genus Lissotriton; species Lissotriton vulgaris. The sequence goes on along the minus strand of NW_028245584.1, from coordinate 9,722 downwards.
GGCGACTTGACACAAAGCTGACTCAAGCGTTGCTGTTGATGCTATACAGACAAAAAATGGTTTTCAGTTTGTACATTCTTCAGGATCTTTTTTTCCATCCAAGGCTGATTGAGAGTTTGTAGAAAAATGGCTTCAGATTTTCCACATATTACTCTTCAACATTCTTCCTAAATGTAACAATGTGAGACTCACTAGGAGAACGGCTGTTTATCTTTCCTTTCAAAATGCTGCCAACAATATTTTCTGAATGGAAGACACCATCTTGTAGCATAAAGGGCCGAAAGGGGTTCTGGTCTGGCCGATTGTTGGTGGAGACATTTTGACTATATCTTGGACCTGCCCGGCCTCGCCCAAAATGGCGCCGGTATAAATGGGACTCGTAACTCCTTGCCCGCAAATGTATATCTAGAAAATGGTATTGTAAGTGGCCCTGTGTTATTTTAATTACAAAATGTACGTCCACCGATTCCGCAACTGTTAGACACCTTAGTTCTTGTAACCTAATGGCCCGCTCGTTACGTTCCTCTACAGTGTAAATGTCTCCTCATCATATACGATTTCAGTTTGCTCCGTGGCCGGCCCACGTGGTTATAGGCCCGTATTTGTATACTGACATTTTCACAATAAAGGTTTTTAAAACAAAACACGGTAGTAGTATTTAGATTGGTAAAGTTTTTACTTTTAGTCACTGTTTTCGAATCAGTAAAAGGCAAGTGAAATAAAGCAGTCCAATTACATGACGGATAAAAGGTATAATACGTAGGAACGCAGTAAAGATAAATGGTCAAGGGCAGTTGTGTTTTCCACTCCTGCAACATAAAGTGATCGATAAGAATCTGATAATCAGGCGTATCGGCGACTAAGACAGCAGGCCGAGTCTCTTTTACTCAACGGCTCCGTCATGGAACGAAGAAACGCCCTTTTTCTCGAAAAAGGAATATATTTTACTTGCAGGACAGTTGTAAATTTTCCGGGAAAGTACATTAGCCTGGAATATTATAACATATATGTTTAAAAAAAAAAGTTCGAAATCAATAAAAAGCCTATTTTTTAGGTCATATGACCAAGCTTTTCATTATTAAAATAACAAAAGTAAAATGAACCAATAAAAAGTTTTATTAACAAGTCACATGACCTGTTATGCTTACGTTACGCGCTGCGCGCCGCGCCCCGGATCACTTCCGGGTGCGCTAACGCGGCGTGTCATATAACGCATTACGCGACAACGTAGGTCAAGAATATAGTCAAAATGTCTCCACCAACCAGCGTTCGGAACACAACCCCTTTCAGCAGTCCAAAAAGTTCTGTTAAATGACAACAGAGGGGACAGGCAACAAGAACCATCAGTCAAAGAGGGGAGGGCAAGTTCTTCTCTTCCGGGTCATGTTGGGGCGCTACCGGAACTGATCGAATTGGTAGACTACAGTGTTTCTGGATGTTTCAGACTAAAGCTGGCGTCAGCATGAGAGCACTACCATCTCGTAGCTCCGTCGTGGCCATTTCACGAGCAGACATGGCAGCCACTCCCCACCAGAAGCCTGCGGGAGTCGGGGGCCCCCAAGACTTTTGTAGAATCTTCAAGGCTGAGGGGACGCTTTCGAGAATGGGACCCAAGCCCTATCAGGGAAGCGTCCGAGTTCCAAGGTGTCCCAGGGCCATTTTAGTGGACCAGGCCTAAAACCGAAGAGCCGGCCGCCATTTTGAGAGTCCTGTGGCAGCCGCCTATCGCTGCACCGCAAGAGCGGGAGCAACTTAACTACATGGTGAGCGAGACGCTGTAGTCGCAAGAGCGGGCTGTAAACAGCTGAATGGCGGAAGAGGCACAGTGTAGCAAAAGCGGGCGGAATGGCAACTAAAACGGTAAAGGGGCGCCCCACTACAGCGTGTCTTCAGGTCAAACGGATTGTGGGACAAAGTCCAGAATAGAAGAGTCATCAAAAGGCAAAAAGTTCCGCCGGACCCCGGGAGCCGGCCGCCTATGTCGGGGGCGATCTCAGGCTACACCAGTGCTATAAGACTTGGGGAGGGGGTCGGAGCCAAGCGTCTTCTCCGAGTCCGTGCCATCACACCGCCCCTCGGGGGCCTCCGTCAAGCGGTTTAGGGAGGTACCATATAACATTGTTTTCAAATGCAGTCAGGTCCACAAACGACCCTCACTTACTTTGAGAATAGTGAAGCTGCAGTAGGTGGAAATAAGCTTCAGACAGTCTTACAAGCACTGCTTTTGTAAACATTTTTTGATTTTTTTGTATTTTTGCACAGTTTTATATATTTTTTTGTTTTTGATGGAGGGGAAACAACAAAGCACAGGCATTGAAAAAGGCTCAAACTCAGAACTCTGAACTATGGCACCCAACATCCAGGACTTTCCATCCGGATCTTGGCGCCTTGTGCTACTTCCAACCTATTCACACATCGGTCCACTACTGACATCATCTTATAAACCAACGTTATGTAAATAGTTATTTAATAAAAATTTTTTACCCTGTTTCTTTGCTGGTGTGTTGTCTATATTTTTAATATTTGCATAGGGTTTGTCGTTATTTTGGGCGGGATGGGTGACGGAGCCGAGCTGTCTTGCAGCCCTCATGGTGTGGAGCTCAGTTCATCTCACTATTTTCGTATTTCTCATGAAGGGTTGTTCCTAATATTTCTATTTTAGCGAGGTCAAAAAGAGATCCAATTAGTGGCCTACTGATTTTGCTCGATTACTTTTATTTTTTTACACGATTTTTCACGATTTTTCACTATCTGCAAAGACTAAACAGAGTATTGCGACTTTGGGCTTGTTTGTAAATAGAGAATGAACTAAAGAGAATCAATTGGAAAACAGTAAATGCTTGGATAACAATCAATCAAATGGAGAGACAAGCAGGTACGACGGATTACAACGGGGGTAAAGGTCTGCGTTAACTACCGTTCACTATCTGCAAAGAGAGAGTACTAATAAGAGAAAAGAGGGGAGGGGGGGGTGCAGCGTTCAAAGCACATCAGCGTGCATAAATACGAAAATGTTTTTATCTATCACGTACTTGACATTTTAAAGCTTTTCATATTTGCTATTAAAAAACCATTGAAATTCACTGAAAAAACCATAGGTTATAGTCGATATATAGTTAGGAATTTGCATTTACAAAACCTTGAAAATTCAATGAAAAAACCATTGGTTTTAGGCCATATATAGTTAGGGATTTGCATTTACAAAACCTTATTTTACTCGCATAAAACCATTGAAATTCCATATATAGTTAGATGCGCTAACTATATATCGCGCACCCGCAATCCACTGCTGATGATGTCACATATTACATCATTCATGACATGGTCAGTGACATCACTGATGACATCACTGATGACAACTCAAATGACATCACTGATGACATCTCAAATGACATCACTGATGACATCACTGATGACAACTCAAATGACATCACTGACAACATCACAGATGACATCATTCATGTGTTAATACGATGAACCTCTACAGACTCTGATATATCCTTAGATACACTCAGTGAAAACAGACACTCACAGACTGTCACTCATCCATGGAGTTACTCATACACCTAGACAGTCATGCAAAGAATCAAACACACCTCCAATTCCTCAACTATACAGTTATACACACCTTACTTATTGAAACATATTCTAATACATATTTACTCTCTTATACAATCCTTGATACATGTTAACAATGATCCATACAGCCACTCACACATTCACTGGCTGTTATGCACAGTTATTTATATATGTTAACTCTCACATGTACTGTGTTTTACATATGTACTTACTTTGACATGTAACACTGAGATATCCATTCACTCACCAATACACTCATGCACACAGTCAACCGCCCATATAGCTGTTTCCACATGCACTCTTGAACTCATACACCTAGTGAATCAACTGCTTACACATCTATGCACAGAATCACACACCTCCCAGCCACCCACACACATACTCAGTCTCCCATACAAATACTTGAGCAACCAATCAATAACCCATATAGTTATTTATATAGCTACTGATCAACACATGCAGCAGTTTACAGAACAACAGATATAATGATACACAAATTAATACAGTTTAATCACTAACCTATGCACTCAGTGAGACACATTTAATCAGTCCCTCATACAGTCAGTCATGCACCTACTAAATCCTTCATCCAGACATTTATACATCCACTCATTCTTCAATATGTAAGACATATTTTAACTTTACAGAAACTTCCAGTCACTGGATGTTGTCATCAGTGATGTCATTTGAGTTGTCATCAGTGATGTCATCAGTGATGTCACTGACCATGTCATGAATGATGTAATATGTGACATCATCAGCAGTGGATTGATGGTGCGCGATATATAGTTAGCGCATCTAACTATATATGGAATTTCAATGGTTTTATGCGAGTAAAATAAGGTTTTGTAAATGCAAATCCCTAACTATATATGGCCTAAAACCAATGTTTTTTTCATTGAATTTTCAAGGTTTTGTAAATGCAAATTCCTAACTATATATCGACTATAACCTATGGTTTTTTCAGTGAATATATATATATATATATATATATATTCAAAGTCTTTCCTCACAGAAAGGAGTCGAGGCGCACACACTACAGGAAAGGAAACGTCCTTTAATTACACCATTTAGAACCACTCCATTGTCCTGTTTCCTGATGCATTTCGGCCGCATCGGCCTTCTTCGGAGGGAGGAGGGAGGGAGGGTTTTTCAACATCTATTCGCCTTCAGAAACGCACGCAGGCTCTTCATAGTGCTTCCATGATTACCCTCAGGTGGGTGTTTGATTCGAACTTGCCTGAAGAGCATGCCGGTCGTTGTAGTGCGTTCACTGGCTGATGATTCAAAATTCAGGTAAGGTGATTCCTGTGTCCCCTTGAGTACTATTTTCGAGTTATATATATATATATATATATGCGAACAAAGTCCTGTGAGTGTGGATCCCCACACACTCTCCTCCTCAGGTACAGATCTCTCGACACCAATTGTGATGTTTCAAAGTGGTTTTATTTTTCCCTCTCCATCAGCATGACGCGTTTCGGCCGTAAAAAACAGCCTTGATCACATGGCTTCAAATGACCAATGGGGGTGTTTAAATACTGTGTTCAGTAAAGGAAACATCAAATCACATGGGTAATGGACATAAAGGAAATACTCAAACTTAAAATCACGATATGTACAACAGAGTAGAACAAAATTTCAAAGAACAGTTTGATAAGCTATTTACAAACTATCATCTTCCAAAAAAGATCTGTAATGATATCTGCATTAAGGAAGCTATATCAGACCCAATGTGCAAAATGCAATAAAGTGCTAGTGCATTCAAAAGTTCTATTGTTGACACCCGATTCGTATCTTGGGTGACTGCACATGAAATGTTAATATTACCATGTGCACTCAAGACCGAAAAGATGATATAGATCAATCTATTTTCCCATGTCCAAATTATGAGACAAACCCATAAAAATTGATGTTATCCAAAAAGTGCTAAAGTGCTTAAAAAGAAGTGCATAGATAGCGCGCAATATGTACAAAATGATGGTTTACAATATATTATGATAATCACAATCAATTTCTAGATCATTGTATCTGCGCGAGAATTTTTATATATATACACAGTCAAAAAACATATAAAGCATATCCGCTGTTGCTGTGAACCAACTGTAGCCATAGTGACTAAATGTATTGTGGTACACTAAATTCATGTATCAAATTGCCCCAGTCCGATAGTATAGAAACCAAGTTAAAAAAGAAAAAACAATCATATCAAGAATAGTAAATGATGATGTACTCAATATTTCATATACAGTTAGGAGAAAAACTAAATTCATGAGACTAACATCACAGAAGACTGAGCTGATGGACTAGGGACATTACTTACATACTTTAAAAATGAATTACATAAACAGTATGTATGAGACTATTCCCAAAGCAATAAACATCGACCCTTTGAGTGAACTAATATTCACAACCTATTAGGAGCCAAATCTCAAAGGAAGACCTGTAAATCTTCCCCCCTGTTTAGCCCGTTCGGTATCCTGGTATCGAGGAGTACAATGTATTTGCTCTCAAGCTGTCTTAAAAGCTTCTCTCGATCCCCACCACGGATGTTTTTCGGTACGGAATCGATCACAAAGTATGTTAGGTGGTTTAAATTTTAGGCATGCACTAGTTCGAAATGGCGGGCAACAGGATAAGTGACATCCGAATTAACGATCGCCCTTAAATGCTGAAGTATTCTATTAAACACCTGCAACTTGGTGCTGCCCACGTATTTTAACCCGCAAGAGCATTCCAAAACATATACCGTGTGATCGGTGCGGCAAGTGTAAAGCTCTCTAATTGATGTTGGGGTGGGGTTGAATGGCGATTGAAACTCAGCAGTATTGACCCCGAACTTGCATGCCCTGCACGAAATGCACTTGTGGAAGCCTTTTTTGTTGGAAACCCACACTCTACTGTCATTGACCTCTGGGCTAGTTCTAACTAGAGAATCTCTCATAGAGGGCCCTCTCCTGAAAATGATGGAAGGCTCAGTTGGAAGTAATGGCGCCAAATTGATGTCACTATGGAGTATAGGCCAATGTTTTTTAAGGATGCCCCTTATTTTCCTTTCCTCTGTATTATAGGTGGTTATCAGACTGATGGTATTATTGTCATAGGCAGGGGGAGTCTCCTCCACTGTATTCACCATCCCTCTAGATTTAACCAGATATTCTTCTCTGTTTTTGCTGTTGGCTTTGTCTTTGGCTGCCAATAGATCATTAATATGGTAGCCACGTTTCAAGAATCTCTGAATGGCCTCATTCTGACAGCTAACTAAATCAGGTTCAGAGCTACATATTCTGCGCATCCGTATGAATTCCCCATAGGGGATACTTTTTATTAGGTGTCTCGGATGAGCGCTGGTGGCGTGCAAAATAGAATTGCTGGCCGTGCTCTTCCTGTGTAGTCTGGTTGCTAGGGCATTGTCTTGGACGTAGATGTCAACGTCCAAGAATTGTATATTGGTCTTACTTATCTGACAGGTGAAAGTGAGGTTAAGGATGTTATCATTCATGGCTCTCACAAACTCTCTTGCTGACCTCTCATCTCCTTTCCACACCAGACAGATGTCGTCGATGAACCTCCAGTAATGTATGATGTTACTGGTGTAACCGGGGATATGTCTGAGGACATGTTCCTCCCACCACCCCACGTGTAAACACGCGCAGGTGGGGGAGAAACATGCCCCCATGGCAACCCCCCTCTGCTGCTGATAGACTTCTTTGTTAAACAAAAAATGATTGTTGGTTAAACATAACCTAGTCATTGTTATCAACATGTCATTATGATTTTTGAGACTAAGGCTACATTGGTTCAAGAAATATCTAATAGCATTGAGACCATCTGTGTGTTCTATACTGGTGTACAAGGTACTAATGTCAAGAGCCATCAGAATATACTCTTCTCTCCATTCCACCTCATTCAGTTTAGTTAGGAAATGTCCCGTGTCCTTTATGTATGAAGGTAATTTAACCACAAAACTCTGAAGAAAAAAGTCAACATATTTAGAAATAGCCTCCATGAGGCTCCCCTGGGCTGAAATAATAGGTCGGCCAGGAACAGGAGAGACCAGTTTATGAATTTTAGGGATTAGATAAAGGGTAGGTGTTAGCGGATTATCTATCTTCAAAAATCCTAGTTCTTGTTTGGTTAGAAGGCCTTCTCTCTTCCACTGATTCAGTTCCTTGTGTATTCGTTCCTTGAGATTGCGAATTTCACTGAAATTGCCTTTCCTATAACAGGAGATGTCTGACAAGTGCCGATGTGCTTCTTCCATGTAGAGGTTTTTAGGCCAGATCACGATGTTGCCTCTTTTGTCAGCTTTGTTTATTATTAAATTGGAATTGCTTCTTAATTTCTTCATCAAAGTCAAGTATTGTTTTTCCATGTACTTGATTCTTTTGATTTTTCTAGAAGTTTTGATTTGCAATCCTTTTAGGTCCTCCGTGATCATATCATTGAAGGTATCAATGGCATCTTTGGGCATCAGGGGAATAAACGTAGATCTCGCTTTGAAAGGTGTTTTGCTTGGTGCATTGATGTTAATTCCCATTTTATCGCATCTATCCTGGGTGGAACTGTTACCAAAGTTCTCCTCTAACGCTAATTCATGAGCCGTTTGTAATGCCCCCATATCAGCAACCTGAAATATAGATGACGGTTGCAACGTGCTGCTGATGGAAGTTGCTCTTTCCTGTGCATGGGTAAGTTTAAAGTGCTTTTTCAATTTTAACTTACGAATAAATTTAAAAACATCTATTCTAGTTTGCACATAATTATAAGAGTTCTTAGGGCAAAAGGAGAGACCTAAAGATAACAACTGAATTTCTGCTTTAGAGAGGCCAACTTCAGAAAGGTTGATGACCGTGTTGTCAATGTCATTATCACTTGTGGGTGTATTGCCGGTTACATTTTCATATTCATTGATATCTATTGTTGTCGGGTTAAAAATGATATTTTGCTTTTCTACCATTTCTTGCCCCTGCCTCTTTTTGCGAAGCCTCTCCCTCCGGCGTTTCCTCCTTTCGTTACATTTGCGATTTTTGTGTTTTCGTTTTTGTTTCGCTGTTGTTGGGTTTTCGGTTGTAATGTTTTTAATCTGTCCTCGATTAGAAAACCCAGTTCCTCCGATGGTGCAAAATGAGTTGGTACACTGGAGGACCCACCCGCCGCTTGTTCATCATCAGAGCCCATACTGCTGGCATTGGAGCTAAGTTCTGCCTCTGAAAGAACTACTTCACCTCCTTCATTTGTCATTTGCACAGCTGATTTGGGGATTAATTCCTGTCTTTTCATTGTGTCATATTTGCGTGCAAACGTGAAAATTCTCCCCGTTTCATAATCCTGTTTCTCACGGGCGAATTTATGCTGTTTGCGCAGGCTGATAGTTTCTTGATGCTTGGCTAGGCGGGTGTCTATATCTTCACGATATTTCTTAATGTACTCCTTTTCTTTGTGCGTGTCCAATTCATTATTTAGTGTCTCAATCTGTTTCAAAAGGTCATTCCTGTCTATTTCCGCATATTTGATTAAAATGCAGATCATATTTTTTGATGCTTCCAAGTTATTAGTGGCCCATTCCTTCAACATAAGGGGGTTGGGGTTCTCAAATGATGGAGCTATGAGTACCCTCAAACCCCTTGGGACTCTACCCACTTCCAGATATTTCTCCAGTGAGCGATTCTCCCACCATTTAGTAGTCTCTGTTTTTAGTAATTTCTCCAACTTTTTTAACTTGCCCTTTTAATCCATGTTAGGGTTATTGTTGTCCGTGGTTTCTGTTGCTGGTCTTACTACCGGCAACTTCACAAACATTGCATCAGCTAATGCTTCCCGGTTCTTTAATGCCTCCGCTGATGTGGTCATTGTTTTAGAGGGAAAAATAATATTATATCCACAATATTGTATCCACAGCCCTCGACTCCGATATCTTTTCCCGGGTCTCGAGCATTATTTCAATGGTGCTTGACAATCTCTCCACCCGTACTCTGCAACAATGTACACTCGTGTGTGACGACGCGCACTCACCAGCTTACCGCGCGTAGCCTCATATATATATATATATTTATATATATATGTTTTTTCCCACAGTGACACAATCCAGCCAGCAAAAGAGGCGCACTCATGGGTCAAACGCGGGCAAAAAAAATGTTCAA